>NC_087217.1:40116875-40126875 GCF_015104395.2 Macrobrachium nipponense | reverse complement strand
TAAGGGATCACTGTTACCTTTAGAGTATTCAGTCGTTTAGTATTTGTGATGAAGAGTCCTGTGTCTGGCTGTAGTGAGTAAGCAATAACCAAGTACTTGATCAAACTGTGCCCCAAGTACAAAGGGTGTCCCAGACCCAGGAATAAAAGGGTCTCTTGCGCTACAAGTACAAATGGTAAGTGTAGTAACCAGATACTTGGCAATTTGGGTTAACAAATACTAATGGTTTCCAGACCCAGATCTTTGGCTACTTCCCCCAAGTATTAACGGTATCCAGATCCAGATACTCTTTGCCACTTCGTCACAATATATATATATATATATATATATATATATATATATATATATATATATATATATATCATATATATTATATATAGTATATATATATATATATATATATATATATATATATATATATATAATATATAAACGACCTGAGAAAAGCTGATCAATGGTTTCTGTGGGTGGCATGATATGAAAACTGCATAGAAAGACAAGTCAATGTACTCAGTTCATGAACTCTTTTCAAAAGTGCCTTTGGGAAACTGGTTGCAGCCAGTAATGTGAGGCATTGTCGAACTGCGCGTTCGTATGTGCGTGTGCGCCTCTTCTATTCTTAATATACTGATACCCAAGTCTATGGTGGATTTGGCATAGAGGCATCTTTGGAAGAAAGACAAGATGCCGAGGGTGCTCTCCGAAGTGTTTTTATAATATAGTGTGTGAAATATTCCGGCTACTTGGGTGAGTCTTATAATATTTTAGCCAAAGAGCGGCTGTTGTCTATTTAACATTTTTATGAGAATATTAAATCTTTAATCTCTGTTGTTAAACTTATGTGTGTACTTACGAGGTATTTCTCATGTCTTTGAAACAGACGGTTCTGGCAAGGAACTATGGGGGGACCGAGGAAGTCCCGATGGGATAATAGACATTTGTTGTGACTAAATACTTTTTAGACATTTTGATAGTGGGGTAACTTGAGTTAAGTTAGTCTGTGAGACCTAATTGTTTTACTGTCTTTTGTTACCAAATAAATGTATTTTTTATAATGCAACTCTCTCATTTTGATTACCTGTTAGAGTGGAGAGAAAGAGGTGAAGAGAGAGAGAGAGAGAGAGGTATCGCTTGGAGAGAGAGAGAGAGAAAGAGAAGGTCGCGAGCCGCTGGTTGTTTAGAGAGAGAGAGAGAGATTATGTATGCCTGACGCTCGGAGTTACACGTTTACCAAATGAATAATGAGGATCATATCCTCATTACATATATACAGTGAGTCCTCGTGTTACGCCGGTCTCTACTTACACTGTTTCGTGGTTACGAACGCGCCCCCATAAAAATATAAAAAATAATATTATGCGTCGTTCCGTCTTACGCGGTTGAGCGACGTAAACAAACGCGGACTAGTTTCGGGCGCACGGCGGAAGAATACGCTTTGTGGGGGAGAGGACGGCGTCACTTTCCTACGCTCATTCCTCACCCGTACGCCATTTTGGTTGTTTACGCTGCCTCTCTCTCCCTCGTGTTGTATTGTTTTTGTAACTTTTTGCCCTTTGTTATGGCTCCCAAGCGCAAGGCGGACTCTTCTGATTGTAGTGCATTGAAGAAAAGAAAGGCCATCACCATGGAAGTTAAAGTGGACATTATAAAGCGATCTGAGAAGGGAGAAACGCCGACAAACATTGGCCGGTCGCTTGGCCTTAGTCGTTCGACTGTTGCTACCATTATCAAAGATAAAGAGCGCATCGTTGAACATGTGAAAGGATCTGTTCCTATGAAAGCAACAGTGATAACCAAGCAGCGTAGTGGTCTAATCATTGAAATGGAAAGGTTATTGGTGCTTTGGTTGGAAGACCAAAATCAATGGCGCCCCAGTCAGCCTTATGGTGATTCAGGAGAAGGCGAAAAGATTGTTTGAAGCGTTGAAAAAAGAAAAGGGGGAGGGAAGTGAAAGTGAAGAGTTTGTGGCTAGTAGGGGTTGGTTTATGCAATTTAAGGCTCGGGCCAATTACCATAACCTTAAAGTGTAAGGTGAAGCTGCTAGTGGGGATGAGAAAGCAGAGAGTGAATTTCCTAAAGCGTTGTCTGAGATAATTAAGGAGGGGGGTTATTCTGCTCAGCAAGTGTTTAATGTGGATGAGACAGGTTTGTTTTGGAAGCGTATGCCTAACTGCACATATATCGCCAAGGAGGAGAAGTCAGCACACGGTCATAAAGCCAGCAAGGAGAGGCTAACTTTACTTCTTGGGGGTAATGCTGCTGGCGACTTCAAACTGAAGCCCTTGTTGGTGTATCAGGCTCAAAATCCAAGGGCACTCAAGGGCATTTGGAAGGGTCAACTACCAGTAATTTGGAAGTCAAACAAGAAGGCATGGGTGACACTTGCGGTGTTTGAGGACTGGTTCGTAAACCATTTTGTGCCAAGTGTGGAGCGGTATTGCGCCTCCAAGGGTATCCCCCTTAAGGTGTTGCTAGTGCTGGACAATGCCCCTGGACACCCTGCCCAGCTGGGAGACTTTAACCCTAATGTCAAGGTGGTTTACCTTCCAGCTAATACCATGGCCCTTTTACAGCCTATGGACCAAGGAGTGATTGCTTCGTTCAAGGCCTACTACCTACGAAGGACAATTGCTATGGCTTTACAGGCAACTGAAACCAAGAAGGATTTGACTCTGAAGGACTTTTGGAAATCCTACAACATCCTTGATGCTGTAAAGAACATTACTGATTCCTGGGAGGAGGTTAAGCAAACACACATGAATGGTGTCTGGAAAAAAATTTGTCCTCAATTTGTGAATGATTTCCATGGTTTTGAGGACAGAGTTCGCAAGTTGTAAAGAACGTTTTTTTTTGTTCCCTGAGTAGGATCAAATTTGGAGATGGAGGTTGATGATGTACAGAGCTACTGGAGTCTCATGGCGAGGAGTTATCTGCTGAGGACCTGATACAACTGGGGAAGCAGATCATAGAGGAAGAAGAAGAAGCACCCACCCAAGAGCCTAAGGCTTTCACAAGGCAGGGACTTGGCAAGAGTTTTGCAGAGTTGGCACCAGCGTTTGGGCAACTTTTGAGGCTCAGGATCCCAACTTGGACAGGTTCACTAGGGTTTCCAGAGGCATCATGGATTTGATGCAGTGTTACAAGGAGATCTTGGATGAGAAGAGGTTGCTCTCTGTTCAGACTAACCTGAAGCAGTATTTTAAGAAGGTAGAGAGGCCTGCAAGAGATCCTGTACCCTCTACCTCAGCTGCCTCTGCTAATCCAGACTCGCCTGCCCCACATCTCCATTCAATGTCCTACCTTCATGCAACTCCTAGCCCCATTCTGATTTCTGCCTCACCTCCACTCACCTGCCCCGCATACTCCAGCACCTTCTGAGTTCTGCCTCACCTCCAGACTCACCTGCCCCAGCATCTCCAGTTATTGCTCCGCACCTGCCCCACATTCTAGTAGGTTTCTGCCTCACCTCCAGACTCACCTGCCCCAGCATCTCCAGCACCTCTGTAGGTTCTGCCTCACCTCCAGACTCACCTGCCCCCCCAGCATCTCCAGCACCTTCTGTAGGTTCTGCCTCACCTCCAGACTCACCTTGCCCAGCATCTCCAGTATGTTCTGCCTCACCTCAAGACTCACCTGCCCCAGCATCTCCAGCATCTTTTGGAGGTTTCTGCTTCTCTTCACTAACCTCCCCCCAGTCTCTCCAGCACCGCAGCTTCCTCTCCCCCCCCCCCCCCCCCCCCCCCCCCCCCCCCAGTGGGCAAGCCAACCAAATTAATAAAGGTAAGGAATTGTTCTCTCTTTGTTATTGATACGTATTTACATTAAACCATGTGGTGTTTTTTATTTTTTTATTGTTCCGACTTACGCTGAAATCATGTTACGACGCATCTTAAGAACGGATCAGCGTCATAACTCGAGGACCCCTGTATATGATATATATATATAATATATATTCATATATATTTTTATTATATAAATATATATATATAATATACTTATAAATATATATATATAGTATATATATATATATATATATTATATATTGTTATATTGTGATGAAGTGGCCTAGAGTATCTGGGTCTGGACACCATTAATACTTGGGGCATGAAGTAGCCAAAGATCTGTGTCTGGACACCATTAATATTTGTTAACCTAAATTGCCAAGTATCTGGTTACTTCACTTACCATTTGTACTTGTTAGCACAAGAGACCCTTTTATTCCCGGGTCTCTGGGCACCATTTGTACTTGGGGCACAGTTTGGTCAAGTACTTGGTTATTGCTTACCTCACTACAGCCAGACACCTGACCCTTCATCACAAATACTAAACGACTGAATACTCTAAAGGTAACAGTGATCCCTTATAGAACTGGACAGTCAAGAAAACAATCAGTCTAAGTTCATTAAAATGGATGTGAGGCAATCTTAATTAAAGGGCATCACTCCTTCTGCAATTTCAAATCTAAGCATTTCCCTGATTCTGATTCATTTGAGGGAAACGGCACAATTACCACTCTATATTTCTACCTAACCAAAAATAAAACATAATACTGGTGATATAATAAAATGCTCATATAAATTTTAAATACAAAATTTTATCTCTAAATTCAAAGTTTATAAGTGAAAATCACAGTCTCAGGGAAAGTTTTATTACTTGAAAACAAAAGTTTAATTAATTCTTGAATTAATTATTAAGCAAAATTAAATCAAAGTTTATCAAGAAAATTAATTAAATTGAATTACAAAGCAATAATCAAATTTGAAATGAAATTTAATTAATTACAAATTAATTTGCAAGTGTTTGATTCAAACAATTACACAATAGAATATTATTCAAACTAATTAAACACAATAAAGGCAATGCAAAAAAACATAATGCATAATATGAAAACAATTAAAGCATTGACAGTACAAACATTAATCATATGAAATGGACATGTCAAAAGAACAAAGCAAAAGAAAAATTGCATAAAAATTATGATTTTATCCACACGTAAAATAAAACCTCGAAGTGCACTTAAAAACATTTGAAAAATACCTGTATACGCAGCTGCAACTTCTCACTCAAACAAAAGGCCTGTTACATACGTCTACACTTTCGTGGGAGCCTTCACAAAACTAATAAAAATAACACTATGTTCAGATTCCACAAACAACACATATTTTACTAAGAATTATATATGAATGAGTGACCACCTTATATATAAACGTGAATTACGTTACGGTAATCTCGAGTGAGCGAGCGAGAGAGAGAAGAGATTTTGTGAGAGAGAGAGGGATATTTCTAACGCAAGCGGCTAGGTCTTGGAATCGAATGAATCGTTCTCTATCCCCTTAAACGTATGGCATATGGGTGATTAGCATCGAGTTCAAGACAAAAACATATTACGTTATCTCTCTACGTTAAACACGAATAAGATCATTGTAGCGAAGGTTCTCGATGGACTCGATGGTGCATGGGAGGTCCCTGCGTGTGTTAGCGCGGATAAAGAAATCACCTGGCTCAGGCCTTCTCAAGGTGTGAATAGCAACCTTCTCTGTTACTCTTTCTCTCTGTCTTACATACGTCTTTCCTCTCTCCACCTTATGTATGTATAAAAATTAAAAGTTACACTACTTAACATGTGTTATTTTTAAATGTGGGAATCTGAACACAAAAACATACATTTCATAACATGATACACAGATTCTGAGGTGAATTTATCATATTACCAAAATTACAATTGCATTCAAAACTTACATTATAAGGAAGATATTATATATATCTATATATATATATATATATATATATTATATATATTTATTATATATAAGGGTGAACTGATAACCCTCAGTCCCTTCTCTCTCTCTCTCTCTCAATTCCATCAGGTCATCAAATCAGAGTCAGAGTTACAAAAAATATAACGTTTATTCAAAGTAAAGTACTAGTTGAATAACTCAAGTTCTTACAAGATCATCACTGTAATGAAAATAGTTCAAGTCTCACAGACAAACCAACTCAGATAACCCCCCTGTATTTAAATGTCTTAATCAGTAATTAGTCACACCAATTATCGCTTCTCCAAGATTTAACAGTCCCACTCACTAGGGAAACATCGGTCCCCGCAGGGACACTCGGTCCCCTCACTAGAACCGCCTGTTTAAAAGACAGGAGAACACACTAGTGAGCACACACGATCATAAAGACAAAGTCAAAAGATCAAATGAAATGAAACATCTTTAAAAAAAAAAACAAAGGTACTAACAGACAACAAGCCATCCCTTTGGCTAAAGTATGATAACTCACCCATTGCAGCCTGGAACTTCACACACTTTTAATAAAAAGACGTTCGCAGAGCTATCCCAGCATTCTGCCTTTTCTCCCGTAGCTGTCTCCCTAGTCTTCGGCTAAACCAAGCCGTTATCAACGGACATAGTACACGTACAGACGAATTCACACTCTTTGGTAACTGGCCGCAGCCAGTTTTCAAAGGCACCTTGAACAAGCCCTCATGAACTCACATATCCACAGAACGAACATTGACCCACTTAAATAAGCATCTTTAACATCATACCATCCCAGAAATGATTTATCAGCTTTCTCAGGTCGTCGCTTCGGACTCTGTCTCCATGGGAAGTTAAAAGTGATCAGTCTTCACATTCCAAGAAATGTCACAACGATACATATTATCAGTCTTTATTTATAACATATATATATATATATATATATATATATATTTATTTATAAATATATGACATATATATTTATATAAATATATATATATATATATATATATATAATATATATATATATCTTGAATTTATATATATATATTTAATTTATTTAAATAAATATATATATATATATCATATATAAATATGGATAGCTATCTATCTATATATATCATATATATATATATTAGTATATATATATTATATATATATATTATATATATAGTGTATATATATATATATATATATATATCTATATATATATATATATAATATATATATATATAGATATCCATATTTATATATATATATATATATATATATATATATATATATATATATATATATATATATATATATATCTTAATATACATATATATCTTAGAGACCAGAGTCTCGTATCACATTTGGTATGCGTTAAGCCAAAGCGGCAGGCAAACTAAGTCTGGTAACACCTATTCCCTCCTCTCTCTCTCTCTCTCTCTCTCGACTCGCAACCTCTCTCTCTCCATTTCATTAGGTCATCAAATCAGAGTCAGAACTACAAAAATATATGTTTATTCAAAGTAAAGTACTAATTGAATAACTCAGGTTCTTACAGGATAATTAATGGAATGATAACTCATAGTTCAAATCACACAGACAACCCCCTGGTATTTTAATAGTCTCAATCAGTAATCAGTCACACCAATTATCTCCTCTCCAAAATATAGTTCCCTCCACACAGGACACAGATTAAAAGATTAAATGAAATAGAACATCTTTACAAACAAGCCATATCTTTGGCTAAAGCACAGTAACTCTTACCCATTTCCAACCTGGAATCTTCAAGCACTTAATAAAGAAACATTGCAGAGCAATCCCGGCATCTTGCCTTTTCTCCTCGTAACTGTCTCTATCGTTCTGGCTAGTTACCTGCCGTTATGAACGAAAGAGGCGCACACGTACATATAAACTCACACCCTCATAACTGGTTGCAGCTAGTTTTCAAAGGCACCTTCTCGAACTACAGGACGATCGTTGACCTGCTTAGTAAGGATCTTAACATCACACCACCCAAAAAGGTACATCAGCATTCTTAAGCTGAGATGTCTTGTCACTTGGACTCTCTGTATCTAAGGAAGTTAAAAATGATGAGTCTGTACATTCCCCCTTTTTACAGATTAGCTCGGCCACCATCCTGGCTAGCCCCAGCCTAGCCACAGCTCACACAAAACAGCTCATATATATATATATATATATATATATATATATATATATATATATATATATATATATATATATATAAAACACATTGGCCTGCTCATTAAGCACAAAATATAGTAATAACTGCATGCCTCTGGCAGCACAACGTAATGTCACTCACGCTTCATCTCCAAAAACAATTGGGTGAAGAAACTTTTCCTCCATCTTGAGTCTCCCTCCTTTTCTGCAACTGCAACTCCACAGACTCGTAGAAACACGCTGTAGGAAGGCGAAACATCTCCCAGTGGAAGACATCCAACGGCTTCTGTAGACCCAAAAGCGCTGTAGAACTCTGTAGACTTGTAGAAACTCTCTTAAGTGGGCATACAACAGCAATATCTTTGCAATGGTTGGTGGGGGTCTTGCTAGCGTCAGGGAATGATGATTATGGTGTGTTTGAGTATGTCAGTCAAGTCAACGGTCAATCAAAAAAGAATTAACCCCAAGACATACTTCTATAAAACAATGACCTCAAAAGTTCAGAAATACTAACTGAACGTCTCCCAATTAACTCCATTAATATGACCACTGAACTAATTTCTAACTTCAACTCGTGAAGGAACTCCATATGATCGCTAAATCATAAGTCATTATCACAACCCCGCAAAAAAAATATTAAGTTCTCTAACTTAATTCTCCAACAATAATAAAAACTTCACCAAATTCACACATCACCACACACTCCAGAAATCACAGTAACTCCACAGACTTCTGTCATCACATTACAAACTCGCAAATTCTCACAAGTAAAAAAAAGAAAAAAGTAATGAGCCCAAGAAAAAAAATCACGTAACGAGCCCAGCCCCGAAATCCTCACTGAAAAATGTTCTCTCAAGCTCTGATATTTCAACAGCCCACAAAATCAGTAAAAACTCTCCAATGTCTAACAGCAAAAACCCTTTTTACTGCTCACAATTAATTTCAAAACGCCCATTTATGCAATTCACAAAGCCCAACAAATTACATCTCCCGTTCAAAAAGGAATGCTACATAAAGCTCAACTCCCGATTACATCTCTCATAGGAAAAGAAAAAAAAAAGAAAAAGAAAAAAAGATAACAACAAGTGAACTTTCCCCATCACAAAGCACATAACATATGCATGATATACATACCCCGCGTTTTCCCCATAAATGCGATGTGTATAGTTACGGAATTTTGCCACCGCAACATTTCCAGATATTGCAAAACCTTTGAGCAATCACCACTAGAGGAAAGGAGTCAGCAACCGGACTCATCACAGCATTTTCAGCAAAAATCCTCCCGCGAACATGTCAGGTGCTCGAACTGCAGCATAAAAATGTCTAGTCAGACTTCCAACTTCAGAAACCCATGATTCTCAAAAAAAGGTTCTGTACTGACACCACATAATCACATTTCACAAAATTATCTCCAGGATATGACTTAGGTGCTCAAAAAATTGTCTCAAAGACATAACTCTCACAAGTGATACTGCCCAATTATATAAAAAAAATTATCACCTATTCGGGATAAAACTACGGTAGATGCACAATTCGGCAATTATATGCACTTAATAAAGAAACATTGCAGAGCAATCCCGGCATCTTGCCTTTTCTCCTTGTAACTGTCTCCATCGTTCTGGCTAGTTACCCCTCTTACGCCGAAGCCCTAAAAATCAAAACCTCTCCTGTATGCCGGCGCCGGTTTGGAGTGAGCGCAGAAGCGGAAAAAATAATTTTTTCAAAAAATCACAGCGCGCTTAGTTTTGAAGATTAAGAGTTCATTTTTGGCTCATTTTTTTTTCATTGCCTGAAGTTTAGTATGCAATCATCAGAAATGAAAAATAATATCATTATCATATGTAAATAATGCAATATATGGTAGCGAAAAAAAAAAATTCATAGATAATTGTATTCAAATCACGCTGTGCAAAAAACGGTCAAAGCTAACGAGTTAATTTTTTTTCGTTGTATTGTACACTAAATTGCAATCCTTTTGATATATAATACATAGTAAAACCATAAAAGCAACACCGGAAAAATATTATCACAAAATGATGTACGAATTCGTAACGCGCGGACGTAAA
>NC_087217.1:40074375-40111875 GCF_015104395.2 Macrobrachium nipponense | reverse complement strand
AAGATTTTCTTCAGAGCTGACTTATTAGTGGTAATAGTGCTAGCTGCTAAACCTTTCTCAAATAAGGACCTGAAGAAGGATATAGCTAAGTTAACAGTCATGGTTGTAGTGTTTGTTTCCCTCAGGAAAGATGCTAACTTTTTGACAGCTGAATCATATTGTCTTAGAGTTGATTCCCTCTTATCTGATTCTAGGAAGAGGATATTCTGGGGATCAATATCTGCATCTTTTTTAGCCGCAAACTTCATGAAGTCCATAAAGTTAGGGTCTTGAGAATTCCTGAGGAAGCGAACACAGTCCTCATTTGTACTGATTGAGACAGTTTGGGATTGGGAATCCATCGAGGTCGGAGGACCCAATTCCAGTAGTAGGGGAGTTCGGTACCAGTTGCTCTTTGGCCAATCTGGAGCTACAAGAGCTACTTGTCCCTTGAAAGTCCTGAGTTTGTTCAGAACTTTCAAGAGAAGATTCATTGGAGGAAAGATGTAAATCCTTCTCCACTGATTCCAGTCTATTGACAAGGCGTCCGTGGCATAGGCCAGAGTGTCCAGGTTGGGGGCCACATAACAAGGGAGCTTGTGGTTCACTTGTGAGGCGAATAGATCTACTTGGAGACCTGGAACACTCCGGCATATCCACTGGAACGACTTGTTGTCCAGAGACCACTCTGATTCCAGAGGAACTGAACGGGACAAGGCGTCCGCTATCACATTCCTTACCCCTGCTAAATGGGTGGATGATAGATGCCATTTGTACCTGTTCGCTAAGGAAAAAATGGCTATCATGACATGGTTCACATGTTTGGATTTGGATCCCCCTCTGTTGATGCAGTGTACTACTACTGCGCTGTCCAAAACCAGCCTTAGATAAGACTTCTTCGGGGGAAGGAGCTTCTTTAGGGTAAGAAATACTGTCATTGCTTCCAGAACATTTATGTGGAGCTGGCGGAACTGAGTAGACCAAGTCCCCTGAACTTTTTTGAACTGAGAGTATCCTCCCCAACCGGTTAGGGAGGCGTCTGTGTGAATAGTTAACGCCGGAGGAGGATATTGAAGGGGAACTGACTTGGACAGATTCTTTACCTTCGCCCATGGACGAAGTTGGTTGCGAAGGATTTGCGGAATCACTGACAACTTGTCTCGAGATTTGACATTTGCTCTTGAGCACCAAACTCGATTTATATCTTTCAGTCTTGCCTTCAGAAGGACGTCTGTCACTGAGGCAAACTGGAGGGAACCTAGGATTCTTTCCTGGTGTCTCCTTAAAGGCTTGCTTGTTGTTGAGGAATTGCCTCACTGACTTGGCTATTTCTTTTCTTTTGATCACCGGAATTGACAGATTGTGAGAGGATAAGTCCCATTGGATGCCTAGCCACTGAAAACGAGTCTCCGGAGTGAATCTGGATTTTGTTTTGTTTATTTGGAACCCCAGATGTTCCAGGAATTGAATTACCTTCTCTGTGGCTCTGCGGCATTCCTCGACGGTTGGTGCCCAAATCAGCCAATCGTCGAGGTACGCTACTACCATTATCCCTTGTGATCTCAGTTGTTGAACTACTACTTCCGCTATTTTCGTGAATACCCTGGGGGCTACATTCAGTCCGAAGAACATCACTTTGAAAGAGAATGCCTGGTCTCCTAGCTAGAAACCTAGGTATGGGCGGAAGTGTCTCGCAATAGGGATATGATAGTATGCGTCTGTAAGATCGATAGAGGTGGTGACGGCCCCACGGGAAGTAAGGTCCGTACCTGCGAGATGGTCAGCATTTTGAACTTGTCGCAGCGAATGAAAAAGTTTAGCTGGGACAAGTCTAAGATTATTCTTCTTTTTGAAGAGCCTTTCTTTGGCACGCTGAACAAGCGCCCTTGAAATTTTAGATGCCTGACTCTCGACACAACTCCTTTCTGAAGGAGCTCCTCTGCATAATCTGCCAATTCCTTTGATGGTAGTTGAAGAAATGATTTGGTTGGTGGAGGATCTTTGATCCAACTCCAACCTAGTCCTTTGGACACGATGCTCTGTGCCCATTTGCTGAACCCCCACCTGTGACGGAAGAGGAAGCCTCCCTCCTACCTGGGGAGCCTCACTGCTGCTGTGTGGGATGGCCCCCACGTCCCCCTCTGAAGTGCTTACCTCTGTTGGTAGCCCTTCCCGAACCTCGCTGGTGAAAGTTACCTCTCGCCCTGCTTCCCCTTGAGAACCTATTGAAGGTTGGGAAAGCCTGGCTTTCAAACATGGGATTGAAAGCTGGGGAGACGGTGTACGAGGTCGAGGGTTGGTTCTGGGGGGATAGCAAGAGGATGGGTTGGCTCTGTCCTTTTGACATCGAAGGCTGACCCGGTTGGGTGACTGGAACGGCCTGGACAAAATGCTGCTGCTGCTGGTGCTTCTGGTATGGCTGGAACCTCTTAGTCTTCTTAAGTTTCTTACCAGAAGAGGGAGGGTTCTCCTGCTTCCTCTTGGCTGAGATACCCCACCGAGCTCTAAGGCTTTGGTTAAGCCTTGAAGCTTCGTGGTGCACCTCATTCACAGAAGACTCTGGGAACAGGTCCGCGCCCCATATGTTGGAAGCGAGAAGTCTATTCGGTTCATGGCGAATAGTAGCCTCTTGCAACACATGCTTACGGCAGTTCCTTCTGGCCACGAAAAAGTCATAAGCATCTGCTTGTACTGTTTGTAGTTGAGACTTAGCCAAGATCTTAAAAAGAGGCTCCGTACCATACGAGAGAGCCGCCATCTCAGTTATGACTAGGGAGTTGAGTGATCTCCCTAGCCTAGTCCTTGCGTCAAATTCTGCCTGAATGAGGCTATCAGGCAGTCTAGGTAGCTTCTCACCGAACTGTTCCATGGCACAGTACGGTTTCAGCTTTCCTACCGTGAAAGTAGCCGGTAGGTTTTCCCAAAGTTCTCCAAACGCAGGGAAGAGAGGAGATGTGGGCTCTGCTTCCCTGAGCTGTGGAATGAGTTCATCCTTCATAGCTGCTTGAAGGGTCGTCTCCACCATCTTTGTTGTAAAGGGGAGTGAAGCCTCCTCCTCCATGGCAAAAATGGTGAAGGGACTCTTGAAGGCCTGGAGTCTGGTATTGGAGCAATCCCAATCCTCCAGACAGTGAACCCACTCCCTCTGGGCGTGGTCCCTACTATACAGGAGTCTCCCTAGGGATCTTGTCTTCCCTATTGAGAGGTGTCTCTGTTAGCCTGGCATACCCTATAAAAGGCTGTGTCAATCCGGGAGGGTAGAACTCAAAGTCCTCGATCCTTCTTGTTCCACACTCCGGTATTGAGATCATACCATCCTTGAAGGGAGCATAGGCTGCTACCCTCCAAGGATTGTTCATAGAGAATGCTGGTAGAGAGTCATGAGCAGGTAACTGGACCAGACCAGTACGTACCACCGGGAAGTTGGCCTGAGAAGCCTGGTTCAGGCCAGCAAAGCGGTTATCGTGGTCTAGAACACGATTAGAGAGGTCCTGGATGGACTGACCTGATTGGTTGATGCTGTTGGAGAGTTGGGCAAACATTTGCTCAAATCTTGTACCAAGCGATCCAACCATTTCTCCTACTTGCTGTAGGACTCCTGCCGAAAAGGTAGCGGGGTCAAAGGCACTAGGTGTCGTGATCCCGGCAGGAGTCACCGGGGGAGTTCCGGCAGCAACAGGGGAGGGTGCTGGCTCGGTTGGAGCGCGGACCTTCTCCTTAGAAGCCTTGCTTCTAGACCCTCTCGAGTGTGAAGGTTCAGATTTAGCCTTCACTGCTCCGGAGTAGGAAGCCGAAGACTTTCATGAGGAGGAAGACGACGTCTTTTTGGGCGTCGTCTTCTGGAGGGTCTTCTGTTCTCTGTGACCTTTTACCTTGGGGGCACAGAAGCAGCAGGCGTAGTAGTAGGGATCTCAGATCCCGTAAAGCCTTGGAAAGAAGAGGAGGAAGGAACAGGGGAAGAAGATCCAGGTGCGCCCAAGGGAAACCCTTGAGCATCCGAAGCACCTACCTCGACCAACAAGTCTTCTGCACCTACCGTCATTGGCTCTACATTTATGTCTAGTGTGGCGACGTCCGGCACGATGTCCTGGCCAGACACGCTAACGAAGGCTTGCTGCACCTCGCGTTGGATGGAGGCTATCGCTGGAGCTGCTGTGGCGGGGTCTACATAACCCGTCGCTTTCCCTCCGGGGAAGATCTGGACAGCCAACTTCTTGTCTAGAATGTAGGGCTGTCCTTTGGCGGCGTTCCTGCCAAAGCCGCCCACCCATGCCTTCAGAGTCGCTAGGGCGACCTCCTTCACAGCAGCAGCCTGAAAGAGAGGACCAATGAAGTCTTTTACGGCGGAGCTGTAGGTTAAGAACGAAGCTTATAACTAAGACTTAAAACTAAAATATATTTAACATATATAATGGAGGAAGTAACTATCTTGATATCTACTTACTCCATCCAACAACTGACTCACGAGGTCATAGCATATGGTGCATGCCTCGTGGTGCCAGACGATCAGTTCGCCATGGGTGGTGGCGCACGGGGCGTGGGTCCTGCACTCCTCGTGGCCACAGGGGTCCTGAAGAACCGCATTACAGCCCAGTTCCTGGCAGTTGGTAGCCTGTAAGTGGAAAGATACATGAGTATCGGGGATACACACTTACAGTCTAAATACGAACTCCGTTTCATGCCGGAGTATACAAGTTATTTTAAAAGTAGTCCTCCACTGAAATACGTGTGGGCGCTATGGCGTTCTGGTTGGAGTCTCCGGTGTACACCGGGGACGGATAAAGGAAGTAACCAGAAGGATAATATAACCTTAGCGAGGATAGAGAGAATAACCACGACGGAGAACGGAGGAGGCAGCTAAAGTAAATTAACAAAAATATAAAAGGAGCATGTATACTTCATACAGGGAGTAAGACATGCCTCCCTTCCGACTACTAGAGGAGTGCCCGGGTAAGGAAGCAAGCGCCCCTCCGGTAGCGGAAAGAAGGTAGTAGTAGGCAAGCTTCTAGGACCACTGGGAAACTCCCACCCCGGTGGCTGGCGGAGCCAGCTCCTATTTCCAACAACCGAAGGGGCCCCCGGCTAGTGAGCAGGGGCTCCGTCCGTTGGTGGTGGGATAGAGAGAAGGGGGGGGAGGGGGAGGAAGAGCGAACGAGACACACCGGAGAGGGCCGAGGCGGCCGGAGGGAGGGGTGGCCAACCCCAACCCCCTTCTACGCCGGAGCTCCATAGATCCCGAGTCGAATAAGTGGTCCCCCCAGTCTCCCAGCTGTCCGGGCCTCCCAGGAGCCCCCTCGAGAGAGAGAGAGAGAGAGGGAGGGAGGCGCTCACGCGGTTGTCATGACGACCGTGGTGAGCCCGTCCAGACACCCCCCTTACCGCGCGGAAGGGAGGGAAGGGAGCTGGGTAGGGCACCCAGAGGAACACATGATCAAGGGTGGACCAAGAGGTGATAAGCAACACAACCACTAGGCAAGTGACCACATGAACCCAACTGTACCAAGTGTGAATGAACACGTAAAAGTAATAGAACTGCCGAGGTACTGGACGCCCTAATAGCTAGCCTAACACAGAATAAATTAAACACTAGATAAAAATCATTAATAATAAACACATACATCGTAAAAGGATGGAAGGAACACACGAGTGAGAGAGACAGAGGCCCAGGAGAAGACGAACCGTTCCGAAGAACAGTCGACTACTCGAAGCCAGCCGTAGCCGATGAAGAGCAAAAGCTGGGATGCTGGACCAGGGAAAAACACTGTAGCCCTAAATACCTAAACCATAGAGATAGATATCTGGGTGATCAAAGGTATGGGCGGTGAATTCCTAAAATCTATAATACGATGCAAATAAATAGTGTAACACGTGATAAGAACCCATGAAAGGAAAGAAAAGATGTCCCAGTATGGAGGACTGGGAAATCTTAACAACACGAGGCGGGCCCATGGCCGCCACGAGTCAACCGGGTGACCGTATATAATCTAAAAAACGGAAAATACTGGTCCCTGGAAGACAAAAATACGAAATCTAAACCTTTCGGGTACTTAACTTAGCTGCGGCAATAGCTGAGCGTTCCATACTGAATGATAAATCCAAAAGGACGATCACAACACAGAGGAAGAAAAATCACGTGTCGCAAATGAGCTAATAGAAAAGGATGACCACTAGAGGCGCTGCAGCCCGCTTGGCGTGGGTATTAGTAGTAGTAGCGGGCGCATTCACCTTTGGATCGGCTCTCTCAGGTGGGGGATTCTGATGTGGAAGTTCTAAATGGCAACAGGCTCGTGGTAGTGGTCTCACTTTACCGCACCCTGTTTACCATACCGACACTTCTTTTTAATATAGAGTGAGCGAGTCAGTTATACTGACATTTTCTTGAATTTAATTTTTCTCTGGTATTTATTAGGTTATTTACCTTAGAAATATAATGAACTTAAGGATTATTTCACAGGGCGACACGAACTGAGCCCAGGAAAATATTATCATAATATCTATATATATTATGTATATATATATATATATATATATATAGAAAAAATATTTATATATATCTTATATATATACTATATATTAGATATTAGGTATATATATGATAGATATGTGATAGATCGATATATATTAGTATCAATATATATATATATTATGATATATTATATAATATATCTATATATATTATCTATTATATAAATATATCTATATCTATATATATATATATATATATATATAGATATATATATATATATATAATATATATATATATATATAAAATATAATGTGTATACTTTTAGGGCATAGTTTTTCTCTTATACAATTTTTGTTAAAAGCAATTGCTATAGTGGCATCAATAAGTTTCTTGCAGGTATCTTCATACCAATGAAGTTTTTTCCGATTCTCATTCGTCAGTTTCTGGTGAAAAATACGCACACTTCCTTCTTCCAATTATTGAATTTTGTCGCGACAGCTGTTTCGCCTTATGGCATTATCAAGCGACTACTGACTTACAATCTGGCCTTTCGTCCTATTTATTTCATCGTGTGGGAAGTATGACCTTGAGGTATGGGTACTGGTTAGTCTAGGGATTAACAGCTTATGGGTGTTGTTTTGGATACAAAGAACATATGGACATATGTACTGTGACAATAAAAGTGAAAGTTTAAACAGTGGTTAAATAAATTTTCAAAATGTTATGCCATGTGCTAGTGTTTCCTTAAATGTACGTTTAAAATTTAATATGTTACATGTTGGTTTTAAATACAAAATAAAAAAATTACATACAGGAATAAAAATGAATATAGAAATCTAAAAGCAGGTATAAAAAAGAATTTATAGCATGCATAAAGGTACAAATCAGTGTGTGTGTGTGCGTATCCAAATGGTCTACGTTGGTTAACGGCTGCAGATTCGTGTTGGGAGAGGCCTCAGCGACCTGAGCAACGATGTTACTTGGCTCTCGCTGGGTCCTCTCATATGTTCTCGGTGGGTTGGGACCCGCCCAACACGAATCTACAACCGTCAACCAACGTAGACCATTTGGACACACACACACACACTGATTTGTACCTTTATGCATGCTATAAAATATTTTTTATTCCTGTATTTAGATTTCTATATTCATTTTTATTCCTGTATGTAATTTTGTATTTAAAACCAACATGTAACATATTAAATTTTAAACATATGAA
Organism: Macrobrachium nipponense; assembly: GCF_015104395.2. Taxonomy (NCBI): domain Eukaryota; kingdom Metazoa; phylum Arthropoda; class Malacostraca; order Decapoda; family Palaemonidae; genus Macrobrachium; species Macrobrachium nipponense. The sequence continues at coordinate 40,104,211 of NC_087217.1, read as the reverse complement.
GAATACCTACTGAAAGTCTTTATTATATCAAGAATACTGAAAATCTTTAATGCAATATATTTGTTGCCCAAAATAGAGAATACCTTATCATTCCTTATACTTCAGACCATGCTAGTAAATTTAATTTAATTGCAATGAACTCATAAAAAGTCATGTTGAAAAACTGTAAATTTCGTGAAAAAAGTTAAACTTTATATGTACTTATATTACCGAATATATGTTCGTTTAAGTTGAATTCAGAGTCATATTTGGTTGTATCTGAAGTTCTCAAATTATATCAAGAATACAGAAAATCTTGAATCCAAAATATATTTTACTCAAAATTGAAAACGAGTCAAGAAGCCCTTGAACAATATTTATAGGCTGCCGATGCAATTGACACATTCTAATTGACTGTGCAGCACCACTGTGCACGTTGTGGGTTTGCCAAGTACATGGCTTATGTTGTACTGAATGCCATAGCACGCCATTGCTAGTTACAACTTGCGCAATCACATGCCGTAAGTCGAGAGGCCATTATGAAATTGGTGTGTCTTGCGCCATGCCATGGCAACTTTTGACAGTAATTGTGGAATAACGGCGACTATGGAAGTCGTCAAATTAGGGGACTTTGTTATGATTTATGGCGATTTGGTTGTAATGAGAGTGTAGCAAGACGGGAAGGCACACCGAATCGGGGATAGGCTCTTTTCCCCAGCCCAGGCGAAGATTAGGACACACATCCACGTCGACGTCGTCGGGCCTCTTCCTCCATCTGACGATGCCAGATACCTCTTGACAGTGATCGACCAGTCTTCCAGGTGGCCTGAGGCCACCCCGATGTCAGAAGCCATCGCAGACACCTGTGCCGAAGCCATCCTGACCAGCTGGATCAGCCACTTCGGAGTGCCCGACGACGTCACGACGGACCGAAGACCCGCCTTCACGTCAGAGCTCTAGTCTTCCCTGGCACGTCTGACGGGGACCATGCACCACATCACGACATCCTACAATCCCGCAGCCAACGGCATGGTGGAAAGGGTCCACTGCTCCCTCAAGGCTTCCTTAATGGCATGCTGTCAGGGCCCTGATTGGAAGGCACAGCTTCCCTGGGTCCTCCTCGGTCTCTGCACCACCCCAAGAGCCAACGGCAACCCTTCCCCAGCAGAGAAGGTGCAAGGGAAGGCCCTGACAGTGCCAGGCGAATTCTTCCCCGCTGACAGCGACGATTCTGATATTCCCCTGGCTAGGTTGCATGCAGCAACTCAGAAGTTCGTTCCCTGCCGAGAGACGTACATTGACAGGACAAAGCAGTTCCGACAGCAAGCCCTGTACTCCTGTAAGTTTTCTTTGTGAGGAACGATGCTGCCCGCTTGCCCTTGACAAGGCCTTACTAGGGCCTGCACTGAGTCTCCTGTCGGGAGGAGAAGGCATACCTCTTGTCAATTGGCGGCCGTGGGGACTGGGTCTCAATAGATCGCCTCAAGCCGCCATCTCCCTGACGTAGACGACCCTGCTTAAGGCCCTCACAAAACCCCGATGCTGCTGGTTCCTGACAATGCCCCAAAACGTCATTGAGGCCGCCCAAGGAAAGTAGTCGAACCCTCCATGCCAACTACCAGGGGCATCATCCTGCTTTCTGGCCCTCAAGACGACGAGGACACACAAGACACCCCTCAACCAAGGGAATCATGAACCCGAGGACTCCTTCAGCTCCCCGCAAGATTCCGTTGGTCATCCAATGATTACGTATACATAATCATTGTCTTGGGGGGAGAGTATTTGTAAGGAAGACATTCAGGTGAATGTTCGCCCTTCCATTGTAAAAATTTATATATCCATATGTCCTCTCTTTTCTTCCAGGAACTAAAATGTAGAGCATTTTACGCCCTTTCTTTTGATGTATTTATGTCGGGAATCCGTTCCTTCTATGTAATATTATTCACATATTTTCGTCTGTGAAGAAACACATTCACAGCAGGGGCCCTGTCCCTTTTTACTTTGTTTGTTTGTGCATGTGTGACGGACACTACGCTTCCGTCCGAATGCCGCCTTATGTACAGCTTCATTTGCTGAATAAAAATTACAGGCTGCTCTGTGAGCAAGAGCCCGTGCTGGCATAAGGCCAGCTTAATCTTCAACAACAACAACTTAATAAAATTAGTTCGCTCACTCTCCTCGTCTTACTCAGTCTTCACAAAACAACAGTTCCTCGCTGGATAAGTGGTTTTTGCACTCAACTGCCAATCCAGTGGTCCAAAGTTCGATTCTTGGCTCTGCCAACACCGAATCAGAGGAATTTATTTCTGGTGAAAGAAATTCATTTCTTGATATAATGTGGTTCGGATCCCACAATAAGCTGTAGGTCCCGTTGCTAGGTGACCATTTGATTCCTAGCCACGTCAAAATATCTAATCCTTCGGGCCAGCCCTAGGAGAGCTGTTAATCAGCTCAGTGGTCTGGTAAAACTAAGATATACTTAGATATACTCACAAAACAACAATAAATGTTTTTTATGGGCTGCTCTAGGAGCAAGAGCCCATGCTCGCATAAGGCCAGCTGAATCTAAAACAACGTAATAAATCTTATTATGGGCTGCTCTAGGAGCAAGAGCCTGTCCTGGCATAAAGCCAGCTAAGTCTAAAACAACAACATAATAAATCAGTAGTACCCAGTTCTATCTCACTGCGACCTCATAGTACTAATGATTCATTGTTACAAGTTACAGTTACAAGGATTAGGATGTCTCAAAGACTTGTTAGTTCATCCGAGGAGACATCATGTGCTCACTTATCTGCAGGAGCAAGTTTTACTGTGCATTCACAGTGTCCTAATGATTTTGTCTAGCTTTCTTTTAAACTCTTCCACACTGTTGCTGTTTACAACTTCTGGTGGCAATTTATTCCACGTATCACATATCTTGAATGTAAAGAAGTTCCCACAATGGGATGTGTTGTATCTCTTCAGTTTTGGTTTCCATCCATTATTTCTTGTATGGTTTTTGTTTAATGTAAATAGGTTACTGTCTAATTTTGTTATGCCTTTTAGTATTTACATCTAGTTTGGTGTCATCTGCAAATTTGTCTATCCTGCTAGTTAAGCGTACATCAATGTCATTAATGTAAATTAAAAACAAGAGAGGGCCAAGGACAGAACCCTGGGGAACTCCTCTTGTTACATTGTGACAGGATCACAAGCGGGCAAAATAACATCCCCCCCCCAACATGAACCTAATCAATCCGGCTACCAAACTCACCCTCAGTCACACTTTCTTCTTTACACAGCTGAATACACGCAGTAAGATTGACCTACCTACATAGAAAAAAAAAAAAACACACACACACACACAAACACATATACTCACCCAACTCCAGATACTCCGGGCTATGCTGTGCTGTCCTCTTGTCAAGGAGATACCAGCAACAACAAGACAACAACAAAGACAACAACCAAGGACCACAGCTCAACAACACAACCACAACTCAGCAAACAAACAAGGAACACAACCACAACTCAACAACAAACAAGGAATACAACCAAAACAAAAGACCACTGCACAAACAATCACCAACACAAAAAAACAACAACACAAAAAAGGAAACACACACACCCACTGACAACACCAAGAAATCACAACAACTCACCAACAGCAACCCTCAACAACTTGCAACCACCCCAAGAAACCACAACAGCACCCCAACAACAACAACAACTCTCAAATAACCCAACAGAAACTCACAAGCACAACAAATCCAACAACACAGGCACAACAACTCCAAAGCAAACAACATCAAACTTAACAAAACAGACAACAAATCAATAACACAAACAACTGACTTTCAGTTCCTTCAATACTTAACAGACCACTGCCGACACTACTTATCTTCACAGGCTCTGCCAAAAAAACTGACTAAAGAGTGCCTGAAACACAGATCTCTAACAACTAACTCCAGCTGCACCAGCAAATAACCCAGAACTCACCAACAACCAATTCAATCGCTAACCGTCCAACCACCATTTACCCTCTCTCTCTAGGACGTTGTCAAATGGAACTCCCATAACTCCTCCATAACATCTGCCCATTCTGATTCTTCACCATTTATTAAGACTCTGTTTTCTATAAGGTAGCCAGTCTTCGACCCAGTCTGCTGTTTCTCCTACAATTTCTAAAGCTCTAACTTTTGTCATCAGTTTCTTGTGTGGGACTTTGTCAATGGCCATTTGGAAATCTAAGTAGAGTTTATCTATTGCTTTACTACTGTCGTAAATACCTAGCATGTTATGGAAAAACTCCTAGAGGTTTGATAGGCAGGATCTGTTTTGTCTGAAACCGTGTTGGCTGTTTAACAATAATTTTTTTCTATCTATGTGATCCACAATTTGATCTGCAATATATGGACTAGAAAATCTTGCAAACAACAGACGTTAGGCATGAGAGTTGTGAACAAAGAGGCAGGTAGAAGCGTACTGATCTTTATTACAGGTAAGGAAATTCAAATATACAGCATGTGGGCGGAAATGTGGTATCCGACCCGCGAGAGAGTAAAAGGGGGTCGGCAAGAGCCGATTTGTGTTTCTTGCGAGACATATAACTTAGAATATAAAAGTACATAAAACATGATCTTATAAGATATATACATTGGCGTATATACAGAGGAATTTGCGATAAGGCGTTGTCCTTACAAATACTCCCCCCACAAGAAATTAGGGCGTAATTGTTGGATGATTTTTAGTGCTTCTGATCGCTACTCGCGGAAGCGAGCAGGCCAGTGGAGGCAGCCTCGGGTGCGCGAGACCAGCTGCTGTTGGTAGATCCTCTGCCTTGGAGTCCTCGGGGAGTTTTGGGGACGGGATGCCTCCCCTGAGGTGATCCTCGGGGGGTTCGACCGTCTTACGATGGCGGCTGCGGCTACGACTGGGTGGTTTGGCGATCAATGGAGTCTCTTCTTGCCGAGGAAGAGTGAGGCGCCCTATGGGATCCGCGCCGGTGTACTCTTCGTCCATCAAGAAAGCTGGTTTTAGTCGGTCCATCGTGACCCAGTCCTCGCGACCATTTATGGATATGAAGTACGCCTTGTCAGTGCGTCGGAGGATGCGGAAGGGGCCTCGGTAGGGTCTCGTTAGTGGCGGGTGGCGGGCGTCGTCCCTGATGAAGACGTGTTTGCAGGACGATAGGGCCTTCGGGAGGAACTGTTTGGTTCTGTCGGAGAAGGTCTTGATGCAGGGCGTGAATTTTCCGGCAGATTCCTGAAGTCTGGTGATGGAAACGTCTTTGTCGTTGGCATTGGCCGGGAAGAACTCGCCTGGGACTGCCAATGGTTCCCCGTATACCTTCTCCGCAGGTGATGCTTCGCCGTTTGCCCGAGGGCGGTCTGGAGGCTGAGGAGGAGCCACAGTAGCTGGCTCTTCCAATCCTCGCCGGTGCAGCATGCCATTAGGGAAGCCTTGAGAGATCGGTGGACTCTTTCCACCATGCCGTTAGCCGCCGGGTTGTAGGTGGTGGTGGCGTGTAGCGATGTCCCCATCAGGCGGGCCAGGGCGGTCCACAACTCCGACAGGAAAACGGGTCCGGGGTCCATCGTGATATCATCCAGCACTCCGAATCGACTGATCCAGCTGGCGAGAAGGGCTTCGGCGCATGCTCTAGTGGTTGCCTCCAACATTGGCATCGCCTCAGGCCATGTGGTGGAGTGATCGATTATCGTCAGGAGGTATCTGGCGCCTTCCGACAGGGGCAGGGGACCCACAACGTTTACGTGACTTAGTTTCGGCTGCGGGAATTCCCCCACGCCCGATTCTGTCTGCCGACTTACTTTACTTGTTTGGCACGGAATGCAGGTCCTGGCCCACTCGAGGGAGTCCTTCCGAATTCCGTGCCAGACGAACTTCTCCATCAGGAGGTGCATCGTCATCTGGCCCGAGGGGTGTGAGAGTCCATGTATGACGCCGAATACGGCTCTCCTGCGGGAGGCTGGAATCAGCAGGCGCGGGCGACCCGTGCTGATGTCACAGAGAAGCGTCGTGCCTGCGGGTCTGAAGGGCACGTCCTCCCACTTGAGGGTGGTGATGGCTGTGTGATATGTGGCAGTCTCCGGGTCGGCGGCCTGTTCTTGGGCGAGGTCTTCGTAACCGATCCCGAGGTGCACGGCGTTGATCTCTATTCTCGAGAGGGCATCAGCCAAGGGGTTCTTCTCGCTGGGAACGTAATGGATGGTGCAGCTGAACTCAGCGACGGCTGCTAGGTGCCTCTGTTGTCTCGCTGACCAGGCGTCGCCTGCCTTGGTGAAGGCGTGCACCAAGGGGCGGTGGTCTGTCCTGATAGTTAAGGGGGTGCCCTCGAGGAGGTAGCGGAAGTGGTGCACGGCTTGGTACACCGCCAGGAGCTCGCGGTCGAATGTGCTGTATCTCGTCTCGTCGGGTGACAGTTTTTTACTGTAGAAGGCGAGCGGCTGGGACCAGCCCTGGACCATCTGCTCGAGGACGGCCCCGCAGGCGACGTTGCTGGCGTTAGTGGTGAGGCCTTAGGGCGCAGTGGGGTCCTGGTGGGACAAGGTTGCGGCTCTGGCGAGGGCCATCTTTGTGTCGTGGAAGGCCTGCGCTTGTTCTGCTTCCCACGTCAGGTTTTTTGGTTTCCCCTTCAGGGCCTGTGTTGGAGGGGACATGGTGCGGGCGACGTCGGGGATGAACCAGCGGTAGTAATTCACCATCCCAATGAATTCTTGCAGGGCCTTGACCGTAGTTGGGGTCGGAAACTTCTGCACTGCATCCACCTTTGAGGCCATGGGGCTCACGCCTGCTGCAGAGATCTCGTGTCCGAGGAAGTCCACCCTCTCGGTGCCGAAGGTGCACTTGTTGAATCGGATGACCAGCCCGTTTTCCTGCAGGCGTTTCAGAACCGCTCGGACATGGTGTAGGTGCTCCTCCAGGGACCTGGAAAAGATCAAAATATCGTCAACGTAGCAGACGCAGAAGGGCAGGTCCCCCAGGATGCTGTCCATCAGGCGCTGGAAGGTGGCCCCTGCGTTTCTCAGGCCGAAGGTGGAGTAATGGAAGATGTAGGAGCTAGAGGGCGTGATGATGGCGGTCTTAGGAATGTCCTCAGGATGCACCGGAATCTGAAAATAAGATTTTAAAAGGTCTATTTTTGTGAAGATTTTTGCTCCATGGAGGGCCCCAGTCAAGTCCTGCATGTTTGGCAAGGGGTAGTGATCGGGGATCGTAGCGAGGTTGAGTCTGCTGTAGTCTCTGCAGGGCCTCCAGGCTTCCGTACCATGTGGAGGGGCGAAGCCCAAGGGCTTGATGCTTTCCTCCAGATATCCATTCGTTCCATTTCCGAGATCGCCCTTTTTGCATCCTGAAGGCTGCCCGGAGGGAGTCGTCGGAACTTTGCATGTGTCGGGGGCCCCATGGTGGTGATGTGGTGGAATATTCCGTGCTTGGGCAGCGTCCCCGCCACCTGACGAAGTTCTGGTTTGAAAACTTCAGGGAATTCCTGGGGGCGCCTGGGCCCGCTGCAAGCGGTAGGGAATGGCATGTCCCCGTGTCGAGGAGGCGTTTGCGACCCACGTCAACCAGGAGGCCGTTATGTGCCAGGAAATCCGCCTCCAGTAGTGGAATCCTGCCGTCTGCGAGGGTGAAGCGCCAGACATAGTTGCGACCCAAGATGGATATCTCGAAGGACTTCGTGCCGTAGGAATGGATGGGGGTCCCGTTTGCAGCAATGAGGGCGGTTGGGGTGTCAGGCCCACGGCTGTGGTCTTTTCCTGATGGCGGGAATATCGAGTGCATCGCCCCAGTGTCCACCAGCATCCTCCGGCCGGATATCGCGTCGCGGACATAAAACCCTACGGTGTGTGGTTCTGATGAGGCTGCTGCCATGGGTGACTTTGGTTTTGTCTGCCGTTGCCATTTTTTGGCTGCTGGAAGGTGCAGGGGCTTTTGGATCTCTTGGAGTACCTTCCGAACTTCTGGTGGTAGTGGCACAAGGAGTTTTCGCCCCGCTGCATGTGGGAGGACTTCCTCTGGGTCACGGTGCCGATCTCTTGCATTGGGTCTTCTTCTTCTTCTTCTTCTCCCTTCTCTGTGGCTAAGCACACGGAGGATCGGGAGCAGCGAGCCTTGCAGCCTTGCTCGACAGCATCAGCTTTTCAGCTTTCTCCAATAGTTCATCGTCGGGGAGGGTGTATGTGTCTGTTAGCTGTCCTCAGACATCTGGCTTGAGTTGCCACAGGAATATTTCGTGGCTCAGGCAGATTTCCTTCTTCTTCCCATCGGGACCTACTTCGGGCAGGCAGAGGAGGCCCATCACCATGTCCCAGGCATCCTGTGGGTCGGCGCCTCGCATCGGGTTTGTAACTAGGTTGAGGGCGCGGGCAGCTTTCCCTGCGATGGGCGTGGAGTAGACTGTAACGAGTCTTGTCTTTAATTCGTCGAGTGTGACAGGTTCGATCTGTACTCGACCGGTCAGCCAGGGGGTTATGTCCGTGAGTCCTGCAACCCGGAATTGCCCTTCAGCTCGGATGAACCAGACGGTTGGGTTCGCTGTTGTGAAGGGGGGCAATTTGGCAGCTTGAGCGGCAGCTGTGTGCGAGGCTGCCGTTGAGGCAGAAGAGGCCTGGGCTTCTCGCTTGGAACTGTCTGCGTCCATTGTCCACTCTCACAAAACGGTTGACAGGAGTCGTAAATGGCGGGCCAAGCCTGAACACACCTTGGGAAGGTATGCCGTATTTAGTCCGTTAGAAGCGTTGGTTTTTTCCATGGTACGAACTTTCAGAGATCTAAACCGAGGCGCCGTGTGAGTCCGCTAAAGATCTCTGAAGGTGAGCGGCAAAGAGGCAGGTAGAAGCGTACTGATCTTTATTACAGGTAAAGAAATTCAAATATACATCATGCGGGCGGAAATGTGGTATCCGACCCGCGAGAGTGTAAAAGTGGGTCGGCGGGAGCCGATTTGTGTTTCTTGCGAGACATATAACTTAGAATATAAAAGTACATAAAACATGATCTTATAAGATATATACATTGGCGGAAAGCCCGCTGAACGCTCTCGAGGAGGGAAGTAAGAACAACGCGATTTTAGAATTATATACAGAGGAATTTGCGATAAGGCGTTGTCCTTACAGGCAGATTGGTCTATCATTTCCTCCCTCTTCTCTTGGCACCTATTTAAGCATCAAGAAACTAAGGACCACAGACTAAGACACTCCTCTCCATAAAAAAGAATTAAGATAGCCTAGTCAATAAATATCTATAAGAGGTGTGGGAAATTATTACTCGATATGCACAGAGTATGTGTCGTACCACAGTAAAACTTTGCACACCCTTAGTTTAGGGAGACTTGATACGATCTATTTTCAGATCACCTTGGGGGACAATTACCTGTCCAAGCACATACGTACCTAATCAGGTAATGGCCTTAACTGATTCACAAGGGAAAAAAGGGGGTCTCGGAATCAATCGCTATGTAAAATTTAAACAATTTAATACAAACAAGTAAAGAACTTTTAACACTAATGAACGTAAAACAAATAAAGACAAACTAAGGAAAAACTAACAATCACATTCAGCTAACAAGCAAATCAAAGATAACATTAGACTATTATTGAATCAAAATTACACAAACAATAGTTACGGTAACATTAGCAAACAATAAAAAACTAACACAAATGAAAAGTTAACACAAAAACTAAACTGAGGGTTACAAAGTTCTTCCGTTAGGTTCCATTGGGTCTTGAAATGCACTTAAGAATTAAACGCCATGAACTGGACCCAAAGGAACAAGGATACAATCCCTTTCACAGCCGGAGCTCTCGAACGTCTGTCTCCCTGTCAAAAAAGCATAGAGGTAAGTACGGCAGGCGCATGCGTAACTAGTCCACCGACAGAAAGGGATAATTGCTAGTTTTAAACGCTAGTTTTAAATACAGTAGTTAATAAGAGAGAATATCACAGTAATTGCATTGCCTTTACAAGGAAAAATGAAAACTTCCATTCATGAATGTACAAAATACTTGAAACAAATTATGTGAGTAATTCCTCTCACAACGATTTTATTTTCTAATGTTTTTGTGTATTCACTTGTTTCCACGCTATTTTTCTTTTATTATAGTTATTAGTGTCTGTCTCATAAGAAATTATTGATTGGTTTTCACTGCGTATTGCCGTCTGTCAGGTAATCGACAGACAGAAACTATGTTACTGTATTTGTATTCATGTGAAAACTAAATATATTCGCATGCCCATATATTTTGTAAAGATATGTACGTCTACATTGCATGACATAATAAGGGTAAAAGAACCACATCTATTCGAGAATGACACTCTTAACATTATTTTATCTGATTTTGCTATGTTCTAGTACGTAGTTATCAGTGGTGCGGTTAGCACCGAAAAGATGATTTTACACAAAGACGAAGTCTTTTGACATAACGTCGGTAGACGTTTTAGTAACGAAGTATAATTACTGTTTTAGTTATGATGATTCATTTGCGTGCCCCTCTAGGGGTGTGTATGCGTATGTGCGTAGTATACACTGTATGGGCATGATACCGCCCAAAATTGTAGACACACACCACCAATTAATTCACTACATTTAATAAATATGTTGAAGTTGCACACTATTATATTTGGAATTCATTTTTGACAATGAAGTTGGTAATTATTGTAGAGTTTTTTATGTTCATGAAAACCTTGTATGTCAGTTCTACATTCGTGGTAATTGTATAACTTGTCTCTTTTTCCCCAACAAAACCCGAATGCAGGACGGAACGAACAGCTTCTTGGCTCAACTTTTGAAGTGACCTGAAAGGGCGATTGCCCTGATTCTTTGAATTTTGTCGTAATTTGTTTCATTTGAGTGCCATTGATTTACAATTCCCCGTGAGTGATTAATGTCATTTGTCACTTATATGGTATTACTCTTTGATATGTTTAACTTTTAGTTATTAAATTAATTTTAACTTTACATTTATCAAATGCGTTTCAATATCCCTCGATTTTATTTCATTTTTCCTATGTTTCAGTTTTGTGGATGGTGAATATGAATTGATCTGATAAACCTTTATTGTGTTCTTCATAATTTAAGGTTATGCAAATAACTTTTAGAAACGAGATAACACAGCGGTCCTCTAAGGTCTGAAAATCAACCCGTGAGCACTCGCAACATTTAGAGAGAGAGAGAGAGAGAGAATAATGAATTGGTAGAGAGAGAGAGAGAGGAGAGGGCAGAGAGGAGAGAGAGAAGAAGGTAGGGAGAGAGAAGAGGAGGAGAGAGACGAGAGAGAGAGAGAGAGAGAGAGAAGAGAGAATAATGAATTGGGTTGAGAGATATCTCCCCGTAATTTAGAAACAGCAAAGGGAGTTTTGTGGAGTTGTTACGTAAGGCTTTTAGCGGTTTTTGACCAAGTAACAACGTTAAGCATATAATACAGTCCACTATAAGTCCATCTTTTTCGCCACAAATTATGACAATCTGAAAACCTTCAGATATTTTGGCATATGTTAATTCCTCAACCCCATAAATTTTTCTGAATCCCAACAGCAATGGTTCAGAAAAATGGAGAGAATATAAATTTCTCGACAAGGGGTCAAGAAACATGAGAAGGCATGATGGTCGCTGCTTTTGAAGTGATGATTCCCTGGTTCGTGCCGTCAATCGCAAGAAGAAGAGCTTTATTTACATTGAATGGGAAGGTAGCCTCAGAGTAGTACTCCGAAACAGTATAGCCTATTAACGAATTGGTGTCTCCAGTTGAGAAGTAAAGTAAATCGTAGGTATTTCCAATGTTAGGTATGCCAGTTCATTAACTTTTAATATTTTATTTAGTAGAACTAAGTTAGTATGGTAATCTACTATGATACTGTATTTCCTGGCCAAATATAGGCTAGGTAGATTATAGTACAAGAACAGTAGTACCTAGGTATAGGAATACCTATAATATACTCTGTTTTTTTTTCATCTGTCCATCCGCCTATGGTGTTTGTGTATGGTAACACTGCGTCCCGGTAAATAGGCTAATTACGCTGTGTGTAAGTGTTAAGTTAAATAAAAGGATATCTGGGTGTACATTTGCAACTGAAAAGTGTTTTAATAATTTACTGTATGCGAATTACTAGGTACACCGTTAATATTCGAAATAGGATATTATTATAATCGTTGAATGTAAGCTGAATGTAACTATCTAAAGCTCGGGACGCAGTGTTACCATACAAAAACACCACAGGCGGATGGACAGATGAAAAAAACAGAGTATAGTACCTACTAGTAGGTACTAGGTACACCTAGGTAGCTACCTAGCCTATGTTTCGACTGCTTATCGCCTCTTATCAAATACTAGTAGCTAGTTAGGCTATTTGATGTTAACTACTACTGAAGGTGCAAACCAATTGACATTTTGTGTGCAGTCTGTTAGGCAGAAAATTAGCCTACATAGCTAGGTAGGTAGCAGCGGATACTAGGGTAAACGGTAGATCTAGGGTACCTATCCACGGCGGCCCAGACTATGGCAGTTGCGGTTTATTCTATGCAGTTTTGCCTACTGAACAAGAATTTTAAGTAATATTTATTTGGACAACTGTAATTACTAACCCCCCAGGGGCCAGTACTAAACACGGCGAAATTGGACGCCCCAATCCCTAGTGGATGTCGTATCCGCAGTTACATTTCTTGCAGGGTAATTCTAAAGAATAGTTCCGCACAGACTGCAAGGAACGGAACCGCGAATACAACATCCACTAGGGATTGGGGCCGCGGGGCGTCCAATGTATTTCGCCGTGTTAAGTAGTACTGGCCCCTGGGGGTTAATTACAATCGTCTGAATAAATATTACTTTAAATTCTTGTTCAGTAAGTAAAATAACATAGGAAAACGTCAATTGCCATACTAGTCTAGGCCACCGCGGATTGCTTCTGTAGAAATACCGGGTAAACAAGCGAATGGACTGGCCAACTCACCAACTACCGCGGTTTTGGCCACCCTCCGAAAAAGTACTTTAACATGTCCTGACACCGGAGATGGTCATCAGTCATGAGTTGTTGGTGGTGATAGCAGGAGCTCAAGACCTCTACTCTCTTTTCGAAGTAAGTACTTTCTCCAAAGTTAGAAATTAGGCACAGGATATTGGTACGGCATCTGTATCCGTGATTGTGATAGAGATTAGTACGGCAGTGAATTGCGCATGCATCAATTTCAGACTTCCTGCCATACAAATAACATAATGTAGAGGGGGTACGTCAGATTCTATCATGGTTCCGTATTGCGCTATTGATTTGCTGTAGGTATGGCAGTTTGCTAATCATGCAGCAGTTGCCATACACTGTTGCTAAGAGCTATAGGTACGGTACTAGAAGATCAGCGACAGTAGTAATAATAGATGAACTGAATTGTTTCGCTGAAAATGTTCAATTCAAAATGTCAAAAGTGAAGCACCATACTGTCATCACCAAAGCACCAAAACATTTTGACAGTAAATGAAAATATAAAAAATCACAATAATACTTAAACATACTTAGATTTTGACTATATAGATGAAAAATAAAACTTAACTAATCTACCTATCTGCATACTTAAAATCTTCTTTAAATCTCCTCTGAACTGTGTAATAATACATCATTTGTTCATGAAACTTACCTGTCAGATATATATATAGCTGTATTCTCCGACGTCTGACAGAATTTCAAAACTCCCGGCACACGCAGTGGGTGGCCAGGTGGTTAGTACCCATTCCCGCCGTTGGGAGGCGGATATCAGGAACCATTCCCATTTTCTATTCAGATTTTTCTCTGTCGCCGGTCGGTAAACAACTGTTTACAGACCTCCGCCTAGGATTTTGAAACTTCTTGTGCTAACTTGAGTATTCTGATTGACTTTTGGTTTTGATTTGGCATTGTTGGCTTGGCATACGTGATAGTGGATTTGATTTGGAATTTGGCTTTGACTTTTCTTTGATTACGATGTCTGGATCTAGCTCTGCTAGCTTCAGGGTGTGTAAGGTACAGGAATGTAAGGTGAGGTTGCCGAAAGCTTCGGTAGACCCTCATTCGGTGTGTTCGAAGTGTCGGAGTCATGTATGTATGTTGAATGATAGATGCATCGAGTGTGAGCAATTGACTTAAATTGAATGGAAGGCATATGATTCTTACGTGAGAAAGCTTGAGCGTGATAGAATCAGGAGGTCTTCCTCTAGAAGTGATTCTCTGAATAGAAGTCAGGGTAGAATTGTATCTCCATTAAACCCTCCTGTAGATGTAATTCAACCTAATCCTGTTGTTTTGCCTCCGAACAATCAGGAAGTGTCTGCAGAAGGAAGCGTATTATCTACGATTATGGAGTCGATTCGTGCCTTGGAATCGAAAGTGATTGCTCTACAATCAAATGTGAATAATTGCAATAAAAGTGTTAGTGCATCTAGTCCCATAATGCCTCTAGCCCTAGGCCCCTGCCGGACTCCCAGGCCTTAGGGAGAGGGCAAGCCGAAAGCCGAAGGAGGGTTACGGGATCTAATGACCGGTCTGACGTCCCTTCGGCAGAAACTGAGGACGAATCTCAGGCTGCCAGTGTTCGTGCACGGGCACGAATATTTAAAGAGTGCTTCTCTTCTTCCGAGACTTCCTCTCCTCTCCGAGGTTGGGACTCTCGGAAGACCTCTCATAGGGAGAGCGGCAGGGGCGCAAGGTGTCACACAGGCGGCCGTCGCCCTTGTCGCCCTCTTAAGAGAGGTTTCAGAGAAGAGGACGCTTCATGTCTTTCGGATCGGTGCGTAGATTCATCACCTGAAGATTTGTTCCGATACGTAATACAAACCATCGGTCCTTTAACAATAGGAAGTAGCTAGCGGCAGCTGGAATGGTCGTAAGCTTTGAACAAGGGGAGAACGGTAGTTAACTGCTTGTCGCGCGACTGGGAGGTAAACAAACCACTTTTGCTTTCGGCCGCGGGTGTGAAGGACGTGTTCGTCATCGCTCTCTGCCCGCTTCTTCGTCGTATGCTTTGTTTATATTGTGTTTTCTACTAATGGTTTGTTTGACTTGAAAATGAAACTGTAAGTACACTGTTTTCATTTTCATTACTTAATTATGAACCAACATGGAGCTATCGCCGTAGATGCGGCGATTTCCTCTCTTTTCATGAATTGAACCCTTGAATTATGTCTCGGTGCCGAGGGCGGGCGCGCTCGCGCCGAGTCATGTATTTGTTCCGACACGGCATACAAACCTTCGGTCCCTTTTACAATAGTTAAGGTACTAGCGGCAGCTGGGATAGGTCGTAAGCTTTCGAACAAGGGGTTCGGTAGTTAACTGCTTGTCCGACAGGCGCGCTTTGCGCGCGACTGGGAGGTAAACAAACCACTTTTGCTTTCGGCCTCACAGCGAGTGGGACGTGTGTGTTCGACGCTCTCTGCCGCTTCTTCTCCGTCGTTTGCTTTCTTGAGTATTTGGTTGTGTTGTGTATGAAAGAGTTCATTGTAAGTACAATCATTCTCTCTTTTCATATTAATTCAACTAAATTTGATAATGATGGAATCTCCTCGCCTCGCTACCCCACGGAGACTATGCCCGGGTACCGAAGGGCGTAAATGCGGGAAGTTCCGCTCTTTCCCGGAGATAGACCCTCATTTTTATGCATGACACTTACCTGGCAGGTATATATATAGCTGTATTTTCTGAAGTCCGACAGAATTTAAAAAAACTTCCGACACACGCAGTGGTCGGCCAGATGGTTAGTACCCATTCCCGCCGCTGGGAGGCGGGTATCAGGAACCATTCCCATTTCTATTCATAAATTTTCTGTCGCCGGTACTGAAAACACCTGTTTTTTCAGTACCTCCGGCTTAGGATTTTGGAAACTTCATTTGCCGCTAAGTATCCTAATTGTCTTTTAATTTATTTATTCTTGGATTTGTGGCTAGGCATAGCTATCTTAAATTGATTTGAATTTGATTCATTTTTGCATAAGATATCTGAATCTAGTTAGGCTAGTTTCAGAGGGTGTTGTCTGCAAAGATAGGTGTGGCTACCGAAAGCTTCGGTAGTTCCGCACTTGGGGGGCGCAATTAATTCAGTAAACATGTCTATTTCCGTAAGGAAAAAGTATGATTCGTATGTACGCAATTAATCAGTAAACGTGTCTAATTCCGTAAGGAAAAAGTTTGTTTAGTATGTACGCTATTAATCAATTACGAAAGTCAGGGTAGTGATACTGCTAACCTTCCTCCGGTAGACTTTATTTTGCCTAACGCTGTAGTATGGCCTACGGGTTATGACTATGTCTGCGAGAGGTGATCGCTCTCCTTCATTGTTGTGAAGAGTTTCTACTTCTGTTTTTGTTACGCCTAACCCTGTAATGTTGCCTTCGGGCCCCTAAAACAGTGTCTGTAGAGGTTATTGCCCTTTCTCTTATACTATTTCGATTTCGTAACTTAGAATCGAAAGTGTTTTGCTTTAGAGAGCAATAGTGAAGTGGCTAAGTGCAGTGACAGTGCCCCTTGTGTAGTGGAGGGTGCGTCAGATCGGCCTTATAACGCCTCTAGGTCTAGACCTCTGTCGAACTCCCAGAAACCAAGGGAGAGGGCATGTCGAAAGCCGAAGGATAGGGTTACAGGGAACCCCACCGATCTGGCGTGCCTTCGGCAGTTTCTGATGAAAAATACCCAGACTGCCAAAGTGCGTGCACATGCACGAATCCTGAAGGATTGCTTCTCGTCCTCCGAGGCGTCCTCCCCGCACAAGGGTTGGAGCTCTCGGAAGACTCGCGCCCTCTAAGAAGCTTTAATAGAAGAGGTACGCTTCACGTCCCTTCTCCCTCGTTATGTGTTTCAGTGAGAAGTAAGAAGGCGAAAGTTGCCTGATCACGTGTACTTCTTTCCACCAAGAAATAGGAAAAAGAAGGCAGTTTCTCTCGCTTGTTTTGACGCGTTCAGGAGCGTGACGCTTTTCTGCACGCTTATTTGGACGATCGGCTTGAACAGGACTCTCGATGGACGCACTCACCAGTGGACGCCGAGCGTCCTCGCCAGTGGCCGCCCCGAGCGTCCTCGCCAGTGGACGCCGAGCGCTTCACCAGGACGCCGAGCGTCCTCGCCAGTGGACGCCGAGCGCGCACCAGAACGTTTTCTGTTGAACTCTTCAAGCTCTTGTTTAAGATTTGAGCCTCAAGAAAGTGAACAGAAACTTCGTCTTCGAAACCCAGCAAGACCTCGGGTTTCGTGAATTCAAGAGGTCTCTGTCAATATTATATTGCTTTTCGCAAAGGTGGATGGAGTTAAGGAAAGCTCAAGGGAAGATCTCGTTTTCTTCTACCTCAATCAAGACTTTGAGATAAGACAGTTACGGGTATGTAAAGGCTCGACGTCCTGAACGTCAGGATTTTCGGCAACGTTCAGTAGGATTCTTGCAAAGGCACTCATCAAAGGACGCTCTTCAGGAAGCGCAAAGACAAGACTTCCTTTGCCATACTGCCAATAAATTTAAAGCTTTTTAGACCATCTGAAAGGGTTTTTTCAGATGATAGATTTTGTTAGTTTCTAGTCGAGACTTCCATGCCGATTGAGCATCGTCGTTCTACCTACCGTAAGCCCAGTCTTTTAACAGGATTCTTGTCCCTTCCTTGTTTGAGACGGGAACGAAAAATAACAAAAGGCTCGACTTCCTGGATTACGTTTTGTCAATTCAGTGACTTTCCCCCATTGACAATATACTATCGTTTTGTCAAGTAAGTGGGTCTCCCCTCATTGACAAAATATCTCTCTGTTACCGTTAATGGGTTAGTTCTCATTGACAAACATCTCATTAACTTGATATTGCGTAAGCGAATAAGGACAAGGTTCGGAAGAGCTCTCCTTCCTCATTCGCAGACTCGTACAAGAAATAGACTTGTAGACTACGTCAATGAACGCTTATGTCCAGTATCTTAAGAAGCTTGAGATGTCTGCTTCGATTCTCTAAGTTTTGTTCATGAAACTTGCCTGTCAGATATGTATGTAGCTGTATTTCCGAATTCAGCTATATTATTGTCTGCCAGTAAGTATGAACAAACTTGTGATATAATAAAAATTTTTTGCCTTGCGTATTTTACTACTGGTTGGTTCAAAGTCATACACGCTTGCTGTAGTTACCTCTTCGCATGGCAACCGAGAGGTCTATTGTTCTACTATTTTTTAAGACATTTAATCGTCACTCCCTGCAGCCTTCCAGGAGTTTCCGATTTATCTTTTACCGTTGTATGGTAGTGTTCTGACGACACAAACGCATCTATATATTTAGCGGTTTTCTGTTTGCTTAAATATACCAGCTTGAGAGTCTCTTTTTGTTCAAAAAATAACGGACCTATTTCTTCGTAGAATAGGGTAGCTGGCAACCAGACATAAAGTTAAGAGACGACGTTCGTAAGCTGCTGGCTGCTGCTGTGTCTGACTGTCCAAGTTCCAACCGAGCCACCAGTAACAGATCGTTGCGCTGTCATGCGCTGTAGGTTACGTCTCTCTCTCCTGCGGGATTGACTGACTAACCGTATCTCTGTGCTGGCGGTTACGTCTCTCCTGCGGGATTGACTGACTAACTGTATCTCTGTCCTACAATCACGGACTTTAGCCTAAGATTGAGGGGATTTCTTACGTGAATGAATAAACGTTGCATTAGTTTTGCCTTACTATGTCAACAGAGTTATCTCTTAATCCTTTCGGTGCTCGTTACCGCACGGTATAGAACTACGAGTCTACCGCAACATTGCACTTGTTCCGATACGTAATACAAACCCTCGGCTCCTTTAACAATAGGAAGGTAACTAGCGGCAGCTGGGACGGTCGTAAGCTTCGAACAAGGGGAGAACGGTAGTTAACTGCTTGTCCGGTCGTGCGCGCGCGCGCGCGCGGCGGTGAAGAATCACTTTTGCTTCGGCGTGGTGTGACAGGACGTGTTCGTCATCGCTCTGCCCGCTATTTTCGTCGTGTGCTTTGGATGTTACAATTTCTTCTGACTGGTTTGTGTGGTCTTGAATGAATTTGTAAGTACTTTGTTTTCATTTTTCATTGAGTGAAGATTAATTAATCATGGATCAAGAAGAGCTTTCGCCGCGCCCACCAACTGCCCGTAGAGTGTGTCCCGGGTTGGAGGGGCGTAAATGCGGCGGATTCCGCTCTTACCCAGATATTGATCCTCATGAGTTTATGTTTTCGGTGTCGGGGGCGAGAATGCTCCCGAACCGAACCATGTGATGTAGTGGTAAATTGGTCCGAGGCGAGTGGGTGCTGTACGAGGGTAGGAAGAGGCGTAGGTTTACCAAGGAGTCGTCGGAAAGCTCTCCAGCGACTCCTTTGGTTACGGATACCTCGTCATCCTTCCTGCCTCCAGCTCAGCCCCCACGATTGCGCCTTCCCCTGCGGGGGGGGTTTCGGAGTCCTTCTCCTCACTCGATCCGTCGAGTGTGGAGGAGGGTGCCCGATACCCGGATGTGCAATTGTATTCGGGGTCTTCCGTCCGCTCTGGGTGGGGTTCGTCCATCCCCAGGCGTGAGGGTGCCCCTCTAACTGACCCGACTGTTCCTCCTCAGGTGTGCCTTCTGTGAGTGACGACCTTGGACAGGTGTGGGCGTCGTTGGGACTGCAGGGCGCCCCCAGTATCCAGGGCTTGATTCAACGGCTAGCGGGGTCGGCAGTGGTAACTCATGGTGTGGTTACAACTACGACCAATACGGTGTCAACACCAGCGTACGCCGCCCTCCTCATGTGGTGTATCGCAACACATTGCGTCAGTGACTCCAACGGCGTCAATTCAGATGCCGATCGCTGCCGTGCCTAAGAGGGGCGTGCCGCCGCCACCTGGGTTTTATGTGCTGCCGACGCCCACGACTTTCGCTGCCCCAAAAAGTTCGCCCCTGGATCTACCGCCCGTCCCAATGATGAGTTTGGCTGAGATGGAGAGGTCTGTGACGCCGGATTATGCTGCCGTACCTGCCGTACCTGCAGCGAGTGTTGCTGGCCCAGCCCTCGCGCCGCTCCTACGAAGCGCGCGGTGCGGGACTCTAATGTTGATGTTGCTGCTGGTGCTGGTCCTGCTGGTGCTGGTCCTATTGGTGCTGGTCCTGCTGCTGCTGGTCCTGCTGGTGCTGGTCCTGCTGGTGCTGGTCCTGATGGTGCTGGTCCTGCTGCTGATGTTCCTGCCGCTCCTGCCGTGCCTGCCCCTGCCCACGTCGCGTCTCGTCATGGAGGTGCTGCACCGGTCTCAGGTCTTTCCGGACAGGATCAGTCGGGGCGTGTTGCTTCGGCAATTGGCCCGACTTTTCCGTGGATGGAAGACCTGACGTCCGTCCTGAGAGAGCTGACGAAGGCTTCCAAGCCGAAGAAGAAGAAGGCTGCCTCCTCCCCCACCCTAAGAAGGCTCCTACGGGACCTTTCGAAGGGCCCGTCTCGCTCTGGCGTGACGGGGGGTGCTTCTGCTGGTCCTCCTGTCCCTCGGGAACGGGGGCCCGTCTCCTCTTCTGAGAAGAAGAAGAAGACGGGGACCAAGGATGTGCTGGCTACTGCTGGTACATCCCGCGCCTGGTCTTAGTAGCACTGCTGCTAAGTCAGGTACCGGCTCGACTTTCTCGTTCGCGAGAAGGTCCGAGTGTACGGTCTCCTTCGGGCGACCGTGCAGCCAATGTCAAGACGCCTGAGCTTGCTCACCGTCATGACAGAGGCACGGAGCAGAAGACTGTCGAGAGTCGCGCAAGTGACGCTCGCCAGGCCAGCGGCCGCTCTCGTAGCGACCAGCCGGTACCTCGGGTTGACGTGACGGTCTCTGACCGGCCACGGGTTGAGGCTGAGAAGAGGTCCCCTCGACCAAACGGCACCAGCTCGGCTGGTACCAGCGGTTTGACGTGCCGTGAGGACGCTCACGGTCTCACCGCGAAAGCGAGCTCTGCAGATCACCTGACCGCCGCTCCCACAGGGACGGACGGAGACGGTGGCCAGCAGCAGCTCGTCTGACGCACGAGATCGGGGACGACGTGCTCAGTCGAGCCGCTCGCCACAGGTGCGGCACGACCAGGCCTGCAGCACGATCCCCACCGCGGGTTGGTGATCGGCTGCAGCCCCTCACGTACGCTGGTCCTGCCAGCGAACGGGGGGGGAGCGTCAGGTCTGTCCTCTCCTATACCTTCAACTTCCTCGGGCTACACCGGGAAGCGCGAGGTACCCATGGAGTGATCGTGAGAGGTGCGCCGCTCACGATCCCGCCACGACTGCCGCACGAACCAGGCATGGTTGTAGGACCAGCCAGGTCGTACGCGCAAGTGGTTGGAGGCGACCGTCAGGGGTCTGTTGCTGTTCCTCCTTCTGAAGGAGGAGGGTCTCGAGAGCTGCTCCTGTTGGAGGGACTGGACGGTCCTACTCCTCAGGACGCTGTAACTCCTGAGATCCAGAGGAACTTTGCCCAGGTTATTGCGCTGATTCGTCAGCACAACGACCTGGGGGAAGGATCGCCGCTACCACCATCTGAGCCCACGTCCGGCTCGAGTCATTTTGGCCCGAAGAGGGAACCCAAATTGACGGTGGGACTGCCGCGATCGGAGCTTGCAGACTCAGTCCTTGACCAGGTGGAGTATTTCGTCTCAGGACGAGAGGACTCACTTAAGTCAGGACGGTCTTCCAAGCTACTTCCTCCTCCTCTGCAGCGACAGCGGAAGTTCTACGTGCCATCAGTGATCCAATACGCCCAAACAGGTTAACCCGGAGCTAGCTAGGCTAACTCCAGGTGTGTCCCTGCAGCAGCTCCTGTCAGAGAACCTATGGTTCTCGCAGCAGGAGGCACTGGGCCTGGAAGCTACCGCTATGGCAGCTTTCCAGGCAGTCTCTTGGTTGGATCTGTGGTCCCTCACAGTATCCAAGGTCGCGGCCGACGCCGGGGGGGGGCGCTGCCCTCGAAGACGACCCCGACTTCAGGAGACTGTGCCAGTCTGGAGGTAGGGCCATTTCCTACCTCGCCATCAGACGGCAAACCTGTGGGCCAACTTGGTTCTCCGTCGTAGGGACGCTGTCCTTACACGAGTAGCCAAGGGGGCCGGGCGTGAAGCGGTAAATGGACTACGTAACGGACCAATGAAGAGTTTCCTCCGCTCTCTTTCCCGGAGAGATGGTGGACGCTGCGGTGGAAAGACGGCGCACTGATGACAGTGACCGTCTGGTTCACCAGGCAGTTACGAAGGTTTCTGGGCAACCTCGTACATCTGCGGCTAAGCCTAAGAGTTTAGCTAGCGCTTCCTCGGCTGCTAAGACGGCTGCTCCATCGAGCCCCGAGGAAAGACTCTTCCTGCTTCAACTTCTAGTAAAGGAGGCCGTAACCAGCCCTCCTCCCAGCCCTCCTTTACCCCGAGGAGGTGCTGGGAAGAAGTCGAAGCGAGGTGGGAAACGCTTAGGGACGGCGTTCCCCCTCACCAGCTGCCGAAGTGGGGGGGTGCCTGGCGAGCCATTGGGCAACTTGGCAGCGCTACGGTGCCGAGACCTGGATAGTAGACGTCCTTACGGGAGGGATATCTACTACCCATTCGAATCTCGGCCACCCCTCACCTCCAACCCGGTTTGTCCATCTGCAGACATATGTTCTGGGATCCTCAAAGGACGACGCTCTTCGGCAGGAGATCAAGACCATGCTGACCAAACGAGCTGTAGAAGTCGTAGTAGATCGGTCACCGGGCTTTTACAGCCGCCTTTTCTTAGTGGAAAAGGCATCGGGGGGTGGCTGGCGGCCCGGTGATAGATCTCTCTCCCCTGAACCGATTTGTTCGCCAGACTCGGTTCAAGATGGAGACGGCACGTTCCGTGCTGGACTCCATCAGGGAGAACGACTTCATGCTTTCAGTGGACCTGAAGGATGCGTATTTCCAAATACCCATCCATCAGTCCTCCAGAAAGTACCATCGCTTCATCTTCGACGGGACGGTGTACCAATTCAGGGCACTCTGCTTCGTCTCTCAACCAGCCCCACAGGTGTTCACGAGAGTGTTCACGCTGGTGTCTGCTTGGGCCCATTCGCACGGGATACGGTCTTCTGAGGTATCTCGACGATTGGCTGGTCCTGGCGAGCTCCCGCTCGCAGTTGCTGCAGGACAGGGATCGACCTTCTAAAGTTTTGTCGCGATCTGGGGATCGTGATAAACTACGAGAAGTCCGATCTCGAACCCAAGCAGAAGATGAAGTACCTGGGTATGCTGATCGATACGGTAGCAGCTCAGTCCGCCCCGCAGACTTGAGGATCAGCAAATTCAGGGAGGCAGCCGGCGGTTCCTGTCTCGGCAGGAACAGGCAGCTCAGCAATGGCAAAGTCGTGATCGGCCACCTGTCGTCACTCGAGAAGTTAGTTCCTCACGGACGTCTTCACCTGCGGGTCTCTCCAGTGGAGACTAAGGGAGAGTGGTCACAGGTAAAGGATCCACCTTACTTCCCCGTGTCCATCACGGAGAAAGGTGAGGCAGGACCTAGCCTGGTGGCTCGACGACAGGAACCTCTTAAGAGGAGTGCCCCCTACGCATCTCCCCCCCGGAGATGCTGCTGTTCTCAGACGCATCGACGAGGGATGGGGCGCACACCTGGAGGAGTTGCTGGCTGCAGGTGTGTGGGACCATCACGACAAGCACCTTCACATCAATGTCCTGGAACTCAAGGCGGCGTTTTACGCTCTCCAAGAGTTCCAAGACCGCTTGATGGGACACTCAGTGGTGTTGATGTGCGACAACACCACGGTAGTGGCATACGTCAACAAGCAGGGGGCCTAGTGTCTCTCCCAGCTACACCGTTGACGGTGCAGGTGCGACGAGTGGGCCACGGCTCATTCGATAGAGCTGTCAGCACGCTACATTCCAGGCAAGAGGAATGTAGTAGCGACAAGCTCAGCCGTCGGGATCAGGTAATAGGGACCGAGTGGTCCCTACACCCAGAAGTGGCGGAAAGGAAAGGCTCTTCAACCTGTGGGGGCGTCCAGTCATAGACCTGTTCGCCACCCGGCACAACAAAAACAAAAAAACTTCAAGTTTTTTTGCTCAGCCGTGCCGGACCCATGGGCAGCTGCAGAGGACGCTCTTCAACACCCTGGGACAACCTCTTCGTCTACGCCTTTCCTCCCTTTTGTCTGATTCGGAAAGTGATCAGCCGAGCGCTGGTCACTCCCAATCTCAGGATGATCCTGGTGGCTCCCAAACGACCTCAAGCCGTTTGGTATCCGGACCTGCTGGCTCTTCTTGCAGAAGAACCGAGAGAGATGCCCACTGGCACAACCTTCTAGCCCAGCCACACGTAGAGCGGTACCACCGAGCAGTCAGTCCCTACAACTTCACGGCTGGCTGTTATCCACCATCTCTTGCGAACGAGAGGCTTTTCTCGCAGCGCAGCAACAGAGATGGCTGGACACGTCAGACAGTCCTCTGCAGCTGTGTACCAGGGGAAGTGGGCCGAGTTCTGTGGTTGGTGTCGTAGACGGGTCTATCTCCTCTCAGAGCCACTCTTCAGCAGGTAGCGGATTTCCTCGTATTTCTTCCGCCGCAGAGAAGCTCCTCTCAGTACCCACAGTTAAAGGATATAGAGCGGCACTGGCACTCGTCCTAAAACTGAGGGGACTGGACATCTCGAACTCGTTCGAGATCTCCTTGCTAATGAGGAGCTTCGAAAGGTCTTGCCCACCCAGGGAGCTCAGGCCACCTGAGTGGGATGTGACTCTCGTCCTTAGGAGTTTGACTCGAAGACCATTCGAGCCACTCCGAGAGTCGTCAGACAGGGATCTGACCCTCAAGACCCTCTTCTTGCTGGCCCTGGCATCGCGAAGAGAGTAGGGAACTTCATGGTCTGTCCTTCAATGTTAAACATTCCAGGGGCTGGGGATCTGTGACGCTCGATTTCGTCCCGAATTTCGTAGCTAAGACTCAGAATCCGTCGATCCCTGACGACAGGTTCGAGTCTTTCACAATCCCTCCCTAATGGGATTTCACCGACAACGATACGGATGAGATGCTGCTTTGTCCTGTGAGGGCGCTACGGCGCTATCTGAAGAAAATCGACACCTCAGGCCTGAGTGTCGACGCCTCTTCGTTAGCACTGGGGTTGTACCAAGAAAGAAGTATCCAAGAACACGCTTTCTTTCTGGGCTGCGTGAGGTGATCAGGAGAGCGTACGAGGTCTGATGGTAGTGACGACATCCGTACGCTCCGACCGAGAGCCCACGAAGTCAGAGGTATTGGGGACCCTCTTGGCGTTCCGTAAGAACTTCTCCGTGGCGCAGGTCCTGAAGGCAGGTGTCTGGGCCAACCAGATCCCTTCACGTCCTTCTACCTTGCGGGATAATTGCCCACAAGTCCTTGGATACTTTTTCTTGGGACCTGTGGTGGCTGCTCACAGTTGTGTAAGCTTACCCAGCACCCGAGCAGGCAGAACAGCATCGATTCCTGGGTGTGACTGTAGGAATGAATGGTTGAATGAGAGTGCGACTGGCTTCTCTTCTCCACTTTCTCTCTCTCTACCTGTGGGCAGAGGGTCACGGTCGTCACCATGCTGGAAAGGAATCCGATTGCAGGTAAGCTACTCAACCGAGCCCCAATCTATCCTTTAGTTAGGGATAGAAGCAAATATCCTCCACTCCCTCCAACAAGGGGAAGGAGTGGATGCCTACTTGAGACAAACCCATAACTTTATGGTTGGCTCCTGTACAGGAACAAGTTCTTACAATGCTGGTACGAAGAGATACGCTTGCCTCTCTCTTAGTACTTGGCTCAGAGGTCTGACCATTGATCCTGCGTGCACACCCCGATCAATCGGACAGAGGTTTGGATCCCTCCTTGCTCTTACGACCAGGGAGGCATTCCAAGGTTGGACGAACACCAGTCTGTTCACCAAAAAAGACTCAGATTCCACCCACCAAGAAGTGAGTCTCCTATTGTTAAAGGACCGAGGGTTTGTATTACGTATCGGACAAATGACAATTTGTCGAAAATTGCATTTTTCCTAACTATACAAACCTGAGGTCCTTTACATATAGTCCCCCCACCTCATACCACCCCTCACTCTGCAACTTTTTGCATGGCCTAAAGCAAAAGTGATTCTTCACGCCGGCCGCGCGCGGCGCGCGCACGACCGGACAGCAGTTAACTACCGTTCTCCCCTTGTTCGAAGCTTACGGACCGTCCCAGCTGCCGCTAGTTACCTTCCTATTGTTAAAGGACCTCAGGTTTGTATAGTTAGGAAAAATGCAATTTTCGACAAATTGTCATTTTTATATGCTCTCCTGCTTAGGCAAAGCGCAGCCTTATAGGGAAGTAAGCATACTCGGGGAGGGAATGGATGAGCTTGCTGGGGACCATTTCCTTCCTGAAGAAGTTTGTTTCCCCGAATAGACTGCAATTCAGACCACAGTTTTTCCTACCGGGAAACTGAAATATTATTCAAGATCTAGGAATTATTCTGAACATCTCTCAGTGCGTCATGATAGAAAGAAGGTGCGGACATCTGGATAGTGTTTCAGATGTCCTGGATCTTAATCTGAAAGAAGTAAATGCAATTCGGTAGTCCCTCCAGTCCTCGAAACGAGGTTTTTGGAACCAGTGGTCCACATCAACTCTGATATTCCACAGCTCTCTCATATCTTAGAAGTATCTTCTCTAGGTCCCTGCTCGAGTTTACGAGAAAGAGCCTATTATAACAACAGGCGTAGAATGTAACGATCATCTAGAGGTTCGTTTACAGGATTGCAAAAGTCCGTACGAATCGTCTCGATCGACGGCAGCAACGATAGATTACTAAACATGCTAGGTATTTTAATTAAAGTGGTGTTCTTTTTATGGTTGTCTGAGAGGGTTATTTCCTCTTCAGTATGTGAAGTGTAATGTGTTACGTTAGCTTTGTGTGTGGTTCAGGTGTCTAACTTATCCTAGCATGAATGCCCCTGGTAAGAGAGGGCTAGGGTTCCTGTCAACAAATGGTCCCGTCCAGTTGTCAGACCCTGTTATTAGCTTTCTCAACAAACAGGTCACATCCTAGTTGAGAGCTACTAAGGTTTAGCAGGCTAAGAGGCAGGACCTACGAAGTCAGCTACTTAGCAGGTAAGGAACTTAATAATAATTTTAAAAATTAGTTAATTTTTGAATATGACGATGTTGCTGTCTGTGACCCACCTCCAAATGTGTCAATCAGCTATATATATACCTGCCAGGTAAGTGTCATGCATAAAAATGATATTGTTATGATACAATAAAGTTTTATGCATACTTACCTGGCAGGTATATATAATTAAATTCCCACCCTCCTCCCCTCAGGAGACAGGGTTCAGAGAAAATCTGAGGAAAACGGGAATAGTTCCAGTACCAGCGCCACGGAACGTGGGAGATCACCTGAACTACCAGTGTCTAGCGGTTTGCCGAGAGTTTTTGAAAATTCTGCCAGTGCGAACAGACAACAGAGAAGGTTGTTTGACAGATTTGCATCTGTCAAACAACAAAGACCTTCACGATCATTGAGGTCTGTGGAATCTCGATTCTAGCTCACCATCTATTTTTTTCCTCGCCTGTTTTCTCGGAGTCAGACACTCGTGCGAGATCAGGCGACATATAGTAGCCCTGAGGTTCTTATTGACGAAGTCGATTGCGGACGACGTTGGGTTGCGTTGATACACCCCCAAGGGGTTTGCTTAGATTGAATCGCCCAGGCAGTCCAGACCTCATCCTTCAGCTAAGAATAGTGCCTTTTGGTCTTCAGGGTTACAGCCTTGCTGTCCTTGATTCGTCTGATGGTCAACTGGTCGTTCACCATGACTTTAGTACAGACTGTGCATTTCCGGATCGAAGCTTTCAATATGGAACTTAGACGTAGTCTGAAGTTCGTGATGTCAAAGCATTCGAAACCTCCTCCTGCCGTTAACTTCTTGTATGTTGATCAGGAAGGCCTTCTTCTAACCACCCTAGATACGACAAAGAGGGTTAGTGAGATTTTAAGCCATCGTCACAAGTTTTGGCTTTAGAGAACACAAGGAGGTGTGCTCTCTAAGCCTTTCGTTATGGCCTAAGAATGGAAACCCTTTTTGTCCTTGGGCCAGGATCTTGGAAGCAAGGATGGCACAAGTTAGTGGGCAGGAGCCAGAGAGAGTCCTGTGCCCTGTCAGGTCTCTCAAAGTTTTATCTACTTAAAATCAAGAAAGTCGAAGTCAGTCGGGCAATCTGCAGTGTTCCGAAAAAGACCAGACTTGCCCATATCGAAGTACACCCTGGTTTTAGGGTTAAGAGTTCTTTCAAAAAATGCTCCTTCATTGTGTTTGCACAAAGATTTGAAAGCTTTTTATCTGAATGCTCACGAGGTGAAGAGGCGCGGCCTCGGAAGCATTTCAACAGAGCATGGCACTCAGCAACATCCTGAGTACCATGTTTTAGCGAAGCAACTCTGGGTTCACTTCACACTCCCTGCGAGATGTGAAGATGGCATATGAGATCTGTGCTCGCTAGGGCCATACGTGTCTGCAGACACAATCTTGGGGGCAAGAAGTACTACTCATCCTATCCTGTAGAAAATGGTTAGAAGAGCTCTTAATTTAGTTGTGGAGTCGCTGACAACGGCGACTTCTAACCTCTGAAGCCTTAGTTAACACACATTAACTTTGCTAGGTTGGTTCAGGTGGTGATATATATAATTATATATATATTATTTTATTTTACTTCTTAGCCTCATGGTATGGTCCAATATGGTCTAGTCACATTGTGGTCACGCCCCCCCCCCGTTGACAGATCATCTGGATGTGCACCAGCTTCATAGGTCTCTACCTCGCTGGCAACTCTAGTAAAGCAGAAGCAGACTTGGGTGACAGTAATCACGAAGTCGGCTATGCTAACAGGGTGGAACCAAGATGTAAATCATCTACATGCATTTGTGTCCCAAAAATCCTTCTATTCTGTCCCTTCCCACCTCCAAACGGTGGGGTTCAACTATATATATATATCTGACAGGTAAGTTCATGAGCAAAATGATATTGTTATGGATACAATAAAGTTTGTTCATACTTAACTGGCAGATATATATATATTCAAGTACCCACCCACTCCTCAGGGGGACAGTGGAAATAAAAATTATGAATAGAAAATGGGAATGGTTCCTGATACCCGCCTCCCAGCGGCGGGAATGGGTACTAACCACCTGGCGACCACTGCGTGTCGTCGGAAGTTTTTTTAAATTCTGTCGGACCCCCTTCAGAAAATACAGCTATATATATACCTGCCAGGTAAGTATGCATAAAACTTTATTGTATCATAACAATATCATATTTTGTGTGCTCGGTGTCGGAGGGCGCGAAGTGCACCCGAGCCGAGCCTTGTGATGTTTGTAATGATGGTCGGAGGCGCAGTGGACTTTGTATGAGGGCAGGAAAGAAGCGAAGGCCCTGCAAAGAGTCGTCGGAAAGCTCTCCCGCGACTCCTTTGGTGACGGACACTTCGTCTTCTTTCCTGCCGCCTGCGTCAACTTCCATGTCTCGCGCCTTCCCCCTTCGGGGGGGGTGTCTAGGTCCTTCTCTTCTCCGACTTGCGAGTGTGGAGGAGGGCGCTAGATACCCTGACGTCCAGTTGTACTCTGGGTCCTCTATCCGTTCGTCTTCGCGCGAGCGGGTAGAGGATCCCCCTAATCACCCGCATTTTGCTCCTCAGGTGCGGTTGTCGCGAAGGATGACCTCGGACTAGGTGTGGGCATCGTTGGGGGGTTGCAGGGCGTGCCGAGGTGTCCAGGGGTGCTGCTACCATCTCTGGCTGGCGCTGTGGCGGTCACCCATGCAACGGTCACGACCACCACCACGACCTTACAACACCCGGCTACGCTTCACTCCTCACCTGGTGTACACCCAGCACGCGGTCTCTGTGACACCCACTACA
>NC_087217.1:40025288-40073875 GCF_015104395.2 Macrobrachium nipponense | reverse complement strand
GGGAGCTTGGAAGAGGTCTAGACCTGGAAGCGTTGGGTAGAGCCGATCAGACGCCCCCTCCAACACTGGTGACACTCACATCACTGTCTCACTGTTTAAATCACCACTCTTCCTCTAATGCCGCATTTTGACCTGCATTCTAATGAAGGGTAGCCTCGATCCCGCAATTCCGCTGCTGAAATCTGTAGGATTTAAAATGGGTGAAAGGGTAAGCGAGAAATATGGGAGAAGGATTAATTAATGCATCATGGGGAGAAGCTAGAAACTAGAAACGTATTCGCTAGACCTAAATCTACTTCGGCTTTTGGAAGCTTTCATCCGCCTATCCCTTCTAGCTTCTTCATATAAGAGTAAGATTCTCCATTCTTTCTGCCTCAGGTTCTCGCAGTCCTTATCAGTGTTAGAACAAGAACATTCATACGTCTACAACGCCTCAAGCATGCGAGGATCTACCCGAAGTTTCGGCATTCTCACCGCTGCAGTGGCCCTCTTTCACACACTCACAACAACACTTCGAGTCAGACATTCTTAGAAAATCCAAAATCAAGGTTCAAGAAACGGTCCACAAATAGCGTATGCCAAACAACATCATGGTACTTCACAAACGTCGGTCCAAGAAGATCAATTGCGATGAAAAAGAATTCCAGCCAGAAGGTACACAACAATGTTGACAGTACGCGACAGAAAGATCTGATAGAACGGGAATGGTTTCCTATTCCTGCCACCCAGCGGCGGGACGGTAGATCACCTGACCTACCTGTGCGTGTGGCGCGAATTTGAATTTTCTGTCGGGACGACGGAGTCTAAAGCTAATTATACATCGTCAGGTAATTGAATGTATACAAAGAGACAGTTTTAATCAATAATAACTTATATAAATAAAGAGGAACCAATCATTGTCGCATAAATCGTGAACATTGTTCAAGCTACCCAAGAGAATGTAGGAAAGACCTTGAATTAAGCTTAGAATTATCATCATGAGTTTGAATCACTTTCTCTGTCGTCATAACCAAAGAAGATATTGACTTTGTAAGTTATCATCAAACCACACAGACACTCCAATGAGTATGGAAGTCATAACCACCGCTTAGCGTAAAACTTAGCGCAAGTCTAACATAACCTCACAGGCGCCTTATTATACAAGGCAAACAGCCCTAAAATTGGTGCAGCATACAACAAGAACTCTTCACGTCTTCCGAAGAATACGAATAAGTAATCATGTGGTAAGAAATAAACCTGTTTCTATTAATGGTCTTAGCTTTTTGTTTACTTTTGTGGTCCTTGCTGCGTGTCTCGTATCAGCTTAGACTCGCCAGATTATGGGAACAATGCTTGATTCTTTGTATATGTTACGTTTATGATGCCCCTTTGTATGTTATATGCTTTGTGTATATTCTTGGCTAACCTGTCCTTCATAAGAGTGTCTTTATGTACCTTCTTAGTTAACTTAAGTGGTTTATTTATTTTATGTCTGTGTTTCACATGTGTTTTTTTTATTGCGTGTACTACTGTGTGGAATTAGTTTACTGAAATAAAACCTTGATTTCTGAGTTACCCCGGGTTACTTCAATTTTATTCAGTAAACAATGCCACTACAGTAGTACACTGCAAATTTATTCAGTAAAACCACCTCAATCGCCTGGAACGGCTTTCTACATCCTCCCCCCGGTTCGGTTGACCTGACTCTGCCCAGGCCGCCAATGTTGTACACACTGCTGAGGACTTCACAAACTCGTCAAGCAGTGCAGTGACTACCCTACGCTTGACAAACTGGTTCTCTCACTACTATGTGGCTCCTAGTGTGTATGACTTTATTTCTGAGTGTGAGACTTATGAGAAGGCTGAAGAGTTCTGACATCTTTGTACGTGAAACAAAGAATGAAATATTTGCAGACATTTAAAGTTGCCACTCGCAGGCAAAACTCGGTGAGTCCTGGCATCCGTTCCTGCAGGCACTGGAAAGCTACTTGCTACTGACTGCCAAGTCAAAGTGTAACTGCGGAGGAAGCGTGTGACGTTATGTTCGGATGCCTTCATTATGGTTTGGTCTCGGTGCAATACGCCAGCGTCCTGTTGGAGAATAGGACACTGAACCTAAATACTGCTTATGACAGGCCCGCACTCTGGAAATGGCCCCAGAAGCATTCAGCCTCCTACTAGTCAGCAGAACTGTCAAGCTGCTGTGTCAGCAGTGAGCGAGAGGAGGATCATCTAGTGCTGAAATAACTTGAGTCTGTTTCTGCAGCTACTTCTGGTGCTCGATTTTTTTTTGTGGAACACCGCATCCCCGTACTCAATGTGCCTGCTAAAGACGCAGTGGTGTTTGAAATGTAAGAAGCAAGGGCATTAATGCTATGGTGTGCGCTCTGTGAAACAGGTGAGTGGCCTCTCTGCAAAAACATTCCGGCATCAATACTGAGCTTCATAGTGGGGGGGGCCTCCCCTAAGTGTCTTGAAAAATCCATAACACCTCTCAAGCTTAATGGCAGCTCTGTCATGTGCCCTTATGTACTGGGAGTTCGACAGCTTTGTGCGTCATGATGTATTGGACCTAACAAACTAACTATGTCTCCAGAGCATGGAAAGTCTCTATGGCTGATGAATCCCGTCCCTCAAACATCTTAGGTTCTGTGCACTGTGGACTTGGAGATTGCAAAGGAGAGACGTAGCACAGTGTTGAACTTAGGTGTTTACAAAGCTTATGTAGTGATGTGATACTAGGGCATGACTTCTGAGGCAACATTCTGGTCTGGAATGGTTTTGGAGGAGAAAAACCTCCCTTAAAGATATGTTTCACTAGGTGTTGTTAAGGTGACCCTTCCTTTCCTTTTCAGAACCTGACACCAGATGTAAACAGTTGCTAATGTCAGATTATACTCCTTGAGGACAGAAGTTCCTTGAAGCCGAGACGGAGCCGGATGATGTCGGAAGGAATAATAATGCCTAGTATTATCCTTGGAGGCTCACGTACTGGTGACATCAGGGAGAATCAAAAAGGAGGATGGTTATAGATACTCTCGTAGCATAAACAGTTCACCGAGCTTGATGCCTACCCCCGCCAAATTCGACGAGATGGTGAACAACATTGCACGGTATAAGGTGTTCATCCTTAGATCTGAAAGTGCTTACCATCAGGTTGCAATAAGAGAAGAAGAGAGACTCCTACCTGCATTGAAGCTGGGGCAAACTGTTATGAGTTTTCAGTCTGCATTCCATTTTGAATGAAAAATGGAGTAGCAGCTTTTCAACGTGTGCTTGACGAAATCCTTAAGAAAGAAAAGTAAGAGGTACTTTGCTTATGTTGACAATGTTACTGTGTGTGGTGAGACAGAGGAGGAGCATACCAGAATTTACGGAGGTTTTTGAGAGGTGGGCTGAGGATACATCAGAATACATAAACCACACAGTGTGACTTCAAGCCAGATTCCATTATTACTTGGTATTCGTAACGGATGGGGAAATCAAACCCGATCCGAACGCTTGCAACCACTGGTGGGATCTTTCACCCCCTAAAGATGCAGCTTCTCTTGCGCATTGACCATGGGATTTCTTGCACATTACTCAAGATGGATACCAAAATTTTCATCAGAAAGTCCGCCCTCTCACCCAAGCCAATGGTTTTTCCTTGTCCACTGAAGCACTTTAGCCTCTCGGGAACTTGGAAAGACATTGCTATTGCGGTGGTACGGCCATTGATACCTCTCTCTTTTCACTGTGGAAACGGACGCCTCTGATCATGCGATAGCAGCTACTCTGACACAGAATGTTCGCCCAGTTGGCTTTCTTTTTCCCGCACTCTCACTCGCAGTGAACAAGGACATTCCCAGTGGAAAGGAACTTATGCCATAGTAGGAGGCTTGAGAAGTGGCGACACTACTTAATTGACACCACTTTCAGCTCTCCACTGACAACGTAGTGTAAAGTTTATGTTTGCCTCTAATCAAACAGTAAAATAAAGAATGACAAAATATCAAGGTGGCGAGTTGAACTCTCATGTTTTTCCACTATGACATAGTATACCGTCCGAACAGAAACTACCGCTCATGCTCTCTCCTCTCCCGCATCTGTGGTGCACTACTTCGTAACTCCCGAGAGACTTTCATGAAATCCTATGTCACCCTGGAATATCTCGCATGATGCATTTTGTCCTTGGGCGGAATCTACCTTACTCGGTAGAAGAATGCGGAAAATACACCTCTTGCCAAGTTGTGTTTAGAGCTCAAACCTCGATTCATCAAATTCCTCGGACAACTTGATCAAAGCAACCCAGCTTTCGAGAGGTTGAACTTAGATTTCAAGGCCCAGTTCCCTCTCAATCTTGAACAAGTAGCCTCCTCACTGTTGTGGATGAATTTTCAGGTTCCCTTTGTTTTTCCCGTTGTGTCAGATATGACCCACATAAAACTGTCATCAGCTTGTTTGGTGCAACTTTTTGCTTGTTTTGGCATGCCAGCGTACATCCACCTGACGGGTGCATGTTTTATTCTGAAGAGCCTGAACGATTTCCTGATGAAGAAAGGTTTTGCTACAGTCGCACTACACCTTATAACCCTAAAGGGAATGGTCAGTCTGAAAAATTAACGTATTATATGGAAAACTCTGATACTTAGCCCTTAGACAAGGAACCTTGATGTGTCTCAGTGTGAAACTGTCTCGTGCCAGATGCTCTCCATTGTATACAACACTCCTTGTTGTGCACTTCCACAAACTGTCTCCTCATGATCGCTTTTCTGCATAGTAGAAGGTCCACCACTGGCCATCGTTGCCTACTTGGCTCATCGCAAGGATGGCCTGCTCTCCTGAGACGTCATGTAAATCGCAGAACGACCCCTTATGGATGAGGTTGAAGATCGTGGCGAACCCGTAGTAGTGCTCATGTGAGTTCCAGATGGTAAGGGGACTACTGTTTCATTAAGACATCTTGCTCCTATGGCTAGTGACAACCGTGAAAGTACAGATGCGGGGTCCTGTATCTCAGTCGCAAGGTTCCTGAGAAAAAGGAAATTGTCGTTGCAAATCTCCTCAGTAGATTGCACGCGGTACTCTCCCATGTGGATATTGCTTCTTCAGCAATGACACTCTTCAGGATCCGTACAGTCCCTCAACAGTAGCCTCACCTGCCTCCACTTCGAAGGTCAGAGAGAGTGAGGCAACCTCCAAAGTCCCTTCAGGATTACTCCAAGTGAACTTAACTGAGAAGGGAAGAATTGTTAAAACAATAACCTGTTTCATATTAGTGGTCTACTATCTTTTTGTTTACTTTTGTGGTTCTTGCTGACGTGTCTCGTATTACGATCTGTAGGACTCGACAGATTATGGTACAATTCTTGATTCTTTGTATATGTTAACTTATGATGCCCCTTTGTATGTTATATGCTTGTGTATATTCTTGGTTTAAACTGTCTTTCCGATGATGTGTTTTATGTACTTCTTAGTTAACTCAAGTGTTTATTTATGGTTATGTCTGTGTTCAACAATGTGTTTTTATTTGCAGTGTACTAACTGTAGTGGAATTGTTTACGAATAAACCTTGATTCTGGTTACACGCGGGTTTACTTCAATCATATCAGAAGTCACGACACGAAAGCAAGAGATTCTTCAAGCAACTTAGTATCATCGTTAGGAGCGTCTTCTCAGGCAGTGCCATACGCTTCTAGAAACAAACCTGACGTGTCTGCTTCATAAGGCAACGCAAGCTTCGTCCTAAGAGATGTCTCTCATTAGAATCATTCAAGAAAACATCATCGTTTATTGAGCATTTCCAGCACTTCAAGGAAATAAACAAAACGCGTCTTCAGTATCAGGATCTTCAAGGACCACGATCATCCACCAAATGCAATGCGCATGGGGGAGAAACTCAAGCCAAACCAGGGTCATCCGACTAAACAGAGAAGGAGTGCCAAGGTCGTATCGAACACTGTGACTTCCCACAAATCAAGCTAAGTAAAATCTTTCGTTTGTACCTGTGGCTGAAGTTACAAGACATTCTTAATCTTACTTTTTTACAGAAATTATCTACATCATTGGGATTTCGCTACTGCGAGTTTTTATCTTGAGTTTCTGTTTCCAGAAGTTCCCCTGAAATTTCATAATCATATGCTATGTTAATTTTATCATTTTGGGTGATTATTAATTCTGTACGTAACAAATCATATTAACCCCTTACGCTAGGGGTATAATAAAAATCGTTTCCCGTATGGCCGAGGGGGTTCTCGGAGTGAGCGCCGGGGGGGGGGGGGGAAGGAAAAAATATTTTTTCAAAAAATCACAGCGCGCTTAGTTTTTTCAAGAATTAGAGCTCATTTTTGGCTCCTTTTTTTGTCTTTGCCTGAAGTAGTATGCAACCATCAAAATGCAAAAAAATATCATTATCATATATAAAATATGCAAGATGATATTTTATAATACAATAAAGTTCATACATACTTACCCTGGCAGATATATACATAGCTAAGACTCCCGTCGTCCCGACAGAAATTCAAATTTCGCGCCACTTTCTCGATACAGATAGGTCAGGTGATCTACCGGCCTGCCCTGGGTGGCAGGACTAGGAAACATTCCCTGTTTTCCTACTCATATATTTTCTCTTCACCTGTCTCCTTGCGGGGAGGCTGGGTGGGCCCTAATCGTATATTCTGCCGGTAAGTATGTATGAACTTTATTGTATTATAACAATATCATTTTCATACAATCAACTGACCTGTCAGATATTACATAGCTGATTGGCATACCCTTCGGTGGAGGGTAAGAGACAGCTACTACTAGAATGACAGGTAAACAACATCTGTTGTAGGTATAAAAATAAAACCTGGTTCCTACCTGATAGGTGGTAGACTTCGTTGGTGTTTTCGCCCGTCGTCTGCATCATCCTCAAGAAACTTTAGCGAGTATGTGATCGATGGCCAAAATTCTTGTGGGTCCTGCGAAGGGGTCCGTTTATCCCCTTACTCGGCAGAGCTGAAAGGACTTTGTCAATGGGTGCTGATCCACTACATGACAACACACCTTATTAAGGAGCATACAACCATCCGACCACCTGCTCCTAACGCACCATGTTAGTATTAAAATTGATCAAGTTATCCCCAACTCTTTCGGGGGGCAACACAACCGTAACGTAAAACCACCAATGCACAAGCACACACTAATTTCAAAAAAATTTTATCTACTATAAATATCAAAAGAGTTCCTTACTAAACTGAAGTGGACTGGTCTCTTTTGCGGCAACTGCATGTTCAGCAGAAGGCTGAGCACATTCTATTAGACTTAATATAAAAAAAATTTTGAAGGATTGTTTAAACTCCTGTAAACCAGGATTGTGCCCGGCAGGACACAAAAGGACCTAATGAAACATTTTTCATAGGTCACCCGCACGTGTCCTCAATAGTGAGCCGCGAAACACTAGATTACATCTCCAATATGTCCCCTTCCAAATTTCTTCAGCGACATATTTTTCTCTGAAAAGAGAGAGACTCGCACTGCTCTCACTTCATGAGCTCTTACTCTCAGAAGTTTAAAGAATCGTCCGTGCAAGCCTATGAGCGTCAAATTACGTTTCCTGAAAAAAGGCTAATGCATTCTTAGACATAGGTCTTTGATGGGATCCTTCCCTGAGCACCACAGGCTGTCTAGAACCTCTCCATGTTCCTTTTTTCTTTAAGTAAACTTTAAATGCTCTTACCGGGCAAGAGACCTCTCCGGTGCCTGCCGACGAGACCGATAATTCTTTTATTTCGAAGTTTCGTCGCCAGGTTCGAAGGATTTTCATTCCTTCGCCAAGATAATTCCTTGACGGAAAAGATGGCTGATCTACATTGAACCCGACTTTGTCACAGGGCGGTGCAGTTCGCTACTCCTTTTTGCACGTCGCCAGTGACAAAAGGAATAAACATGTTTCTTGTATATCACGAAACGATGCCAAATGTAGGGGTTCAAATCTCTCTGAAGGCCAAGACTTCAGTACTACGTCTAGATTCAGTTAGTGGGAGAAGTTCATTCTAAGACTTCTTTGTCTCAAATCGACCTAATCAGATCATGCAGATCCTTATTGTTTCTCCAAATCTAGGCCTCTATTCCTAAGACCGGCCCGATAGCATACTTCCTATAGCCCTTTATCGTGGCTACGGGAGCTGCGACTCTTCCCTCAGAAATAACAGAAAGTCAGCTATTTCTGCTACAGAGGTATGGAGGGACAACTTCTTTGACTTCACCACATTCTAACCTTCCCACTTGTATTGAATAAACCCGGATAGTGGACAGTTCTCCGGC
The DNA here is from genome assembly GCF_015104395.2 of Macrobrachium nipponense. Classification (NCBI taxonomy): domain Eukaryota; kingdom Metazoa; phylum Arthropoda; class Malacostraca; order Decapoda; family Palaemonidae; genus Macrobrachium; species Macrobrachium nipponense. The sequence continues at coordinate 40,065,610 of NC_087217.1, read as the reverse complement.
TCTAGCGATCGAGCTTGCTGCTTACTAGAAAAGCCTCCTCGCTCTGAAACAAGTCTTCGACGTCGAAAGGCGTCAGAGCGGAGGGCGGGGAGGTTTTGATGAAACCCTCGAGTGTGTTTGTCTGAAGAAGATCCCTCTTTGTGGAAGGGGATTCTGGGGAGACTACTATCCACCTCCAGTACCATCGGGAACCATTCTTGAGCTGGCAAAAGGGGCTATCAGGGTCGCATTCTTGTCCCCTTTGAAAGTCACAAACTTCCTGAGTACTTGCCCCAGAATCTTTGAATGGGGGAAATGCGTAAACGTCTACCTAGACCATCTAGGTAGGAAGGCTTTTCTACTGCTTAGAGCTCTGTTCTTCTACCACTGAACATAAGACTTCCAGTCTCCTAGAGAGGAACGTGGCAAAGGGTCGACATGAGGAGTTCCCCAAAAGAAGTCCCAACTGCTTGAGGCACACTTCTGAGTGGAGGGTCCACTCGGTATTAGACCTGTTCCTCCTGCTCAGCTGTCGCTCTTACTTCCTTTACTCCTGAACGACAGAACCTCGTCAGAAGAGATGGTTCCTCTGGGTGTCCAAACATAGTTCTCATCGTGAGTTCGTAAAGGCATCGAGTGAGTACCTCTTGCTTCCGAATGTTATGCCATAGCGGATTGTATTTTCCGCATTCACTTGAACTATTTTGTTGCAAACTACGTTCGAAGCTCTTGTAGAGCTATGTGTACATCTAGCAGTTCTTTGTCATTTATGTGCCAGACACTTGAAAGCATTCCAAGTGCCTGACACTTCTCTCTTTCCCAAGTTTGCTCCCCAACCTTTTTTCCCGCCGCGGCGGAAACATACAAAGTTTTGGCTCTGTATTTCCAGGAGTACCTTGGGTTTTTCCCTCAAGTGGGAGTAACCACCATTCTAGATGTCGTTTTAAATCAGATCTGGAATGGGAAAAGTCCCGAGGAGTCCTGTCTTCAGGTTCCACGAACTCCTGAGGAAGACTGAGGGACGGGAGAGGAATCTTCCTAGGTGAAGAACTGTCGAAGCGAGGAAAGGTCCCTACGGACTCAACCATTCCCTCGCCGAAGTCCGTTCCTTCCTTAGGAGAGAAGAACTTTTTCTAACCTCTCGCAGTCTTCTTGAGAAGGAAATACTTCGAAAACCCGAGAATCCATCCGAATCCCCCAGATAGACAAGTTCTTGGCTGGGGGATCATTGGGACTTCTTACGAGGTTCACGAGTAATCCTAAGTTCTTTATAAGGTTTAGTTGTCACATTCAGGTCTCAACACTGTTCTCTGACTTTTGCTCTGATAAGCCATCGTCTAGATAAAGAGATATACTGATTCCTTTCAGATGAGCATCTCGCCAGCTTTTTCAAAAGGTTCGTGAAACCTGAGGCGCCGTCGACAGCGAAGCACAAGGCTCTGAATTGGAAGATCCTTCCCCCTTCATGAAACGAGTACTTCTTCGACGAGGATGGACGTGACGTGAAAGATATGCGTCCTGGAGATCAGAGACACCATCCAATCCCTTGGCGAAGAGCCCCGCCAGGACTGAAGCAGAGGTTTCCAATGGAGAACTTCTGTTTTTGGAAAAAAAACAACTTGTTCCGAGCCTGACATCCAGAACTGTTCTCCATCCCCCCGAGCTTCGCACCAAGAAAGACGATTGTAAACCCCGGGAGCTTTGATCCAGCACAAGTTCTATAGCGCTCTTGTCCCACATCTGATCCACCATTTGTTTAAAGTATCTTTCACCGGGGGTCCTTGTAATTGCGGACAATTCCCTCGGAGTTGACGCAGGGGAGGATTTTCCAGGAAAGGAATGATATTCCCTTCTGAAGAAACGACGTAGCCAAGGATCTGTGGCGTAGCGAGTCCAGTCTTCCGCAAATCCCCGGCGCCTGGCACTACTGGTGTTGGAGGAGCGCCACTTCACTTTCCCCTTTTAAGGGGCGAACAGGCCCTCGACCTCTCTTCTCGGCGTTTTTCCTTTAGCGTTAACTCTAGTTGGAGGGCCACCATCGAAAGGAGCCGAACAGGAGTTAACGCCACTTTCGTTTCTCCCACCATTACTGGTCTGTCTTCCTGGATCGATTGCAGGGAAATCTTGCGTCGGCTTTTCTCCGTCAGCGATCGGAAATATCCTTCACCACTGTGACTGGGAACAGAAATCAGACTAGGGGCTAATAAACAAGCTGCTCTTGTGAGTGTGATACTGCTTTCGTCAGAACGCGAAACACAGATCTCTTCTTCAGATAACCTGCTCCAAACAAGGAAGAAACTTCCCCTGAGCCGTCTTGCACCGCCTGGTCATACATGACAAATTGCTAGGAGTACATCCGGTTTCTGCCCTTCAGGGGCGTGAGCCTTCTTGGACATCACCCCAAGGGAACCAATCTAGGAATTCAAGACTTTTCTAGAATGTTAAAAGTCTTGGGGAGCATGATCCAACTCTGAAGGCCCCAAGTAATCTAGCCGTGTGAAGTCTATTGTCTCCTGGAATGCGTCTACCAGCCTTGAAAAGTTCAGCTTCAGCTGAGCAGGAGAGTGAGACCATATTCTTCACACCAGTCTGGGTACCAAATCCCTCTCCTTGGCCGTCAGTCTGGGGAAGGCATGCAAAAGACGTGTCCTTACTAGCTCCTTCTTAGTAAGCATCCAGTTATCCAGCGATTGCAGAGCTCTCTTCATAGAATCGTCGGTCTTCATCTTCAACGAAGCCGACGCTTTTCGGAGTCCTCGGCATGAACAGTGAACGAGCGAAGGAGGATCGGCAGGTATCAATGCGTCTCCAGTATTCCTGGAGAAGGAGAGCGTCAAGACTTTGTAGTTCGACAGTCCTTCCTTACTGTGAACTCGCCTCTGATTCCTCTTCATAATCTATCATAGGAGAGGCCACTTCTCGTTCCGGTCGTCTTGTCCAACAATTCTCCTCTAAGGGGGACAACTCCTAACTCGAGAGAGGGCTAAGAGAGTGTAACGAGCTCCTATGCTTAGACTGCTCTTCGTACTTGGCTGGCGCCGTCGCGCCTGGCTTGGCGCCTCGCGCCTGGCTGGCGCCTCGCGCCTGGCTGGCGCCTCGGCCTGGCTGGCGCCTCGCGCCTGCTGGCGCCTCGCGCTTGGCTGGCGTCTCGCGCCTGGCTGGCGCCTCGCGCCTGGCTGGCGCCTCGCGCCTGGCAAAGATCCTCCGCGCTTGGCTGGCGTCTCGCGCCTGACTGACTCTTCCGCGCCTTTTTTTGTTTTTTTTTTGGGTGGGGCCCCCCTTTTTTGGCCCGCCCCCCCCTCGCGCCTGACTGACACTCGTGCCTTGTTTTGAAGTCTCGCGTCTTCTGAAGTCCATCCTATGCGTGACAGGGATGTTTTTTTCTTGAGCCTATCACCCTTCCAGCCGCCTTAGGATTAATGCTCACCAGAGCTTTTTTGTTACTCCGCTCTCGTCTGAAGCTACTGATCTGGCAGAGCGTATCCCCATCTGGGAGAATCCTCTCGTCTGTAATGCGTTTCTCGCTTGTCTGACCTCTCTAGAGGACGCTTCTCGTCTGTAGGACGCCTCGCCTTGGCTGTTGCTAACCGCGTTGTCCTGCGATCAGATCTTCCACGGTCCTTATCTGAGATCTCAAAAGACCTCACGTCTCACAGGAGCCTCACTCCTGGTGGAGAAGGAAGACAGTCTTCTTGACCGCAGTCCTGACGTCTTTCTTACGAGGGAGGATCCGTCGAAATGACTCCTACTGCGGAAAGCTGTTCCTGTACCGCCAAAATGATCCTTTTGACGCTTCTCCTGCGTCTTCTTGAACGGAGGGAGACCCGAAGGGCGTGTTGCCCCCATCATGGAACGGCGAAACCCTCTTCGCTTCTTGATAGAAGGAGGTTCTTCTTCCGAAGCGTTCTGGCTTGCATCCCAACCAGATCTCTTCCAGTGCATTTTCGGGGCCTGGACAGTCCGCATCCTTCCACCCTCGTTTAGGAGAGAGAGCGGACGACAGAGAAGCCTCTCTGAGGACGCTTTTTTTCGATGCGGTCCTGAGCGGCTGTCTATAACCAGCACCTTCTGAAGTGACGCCCTGACACGGGGGAATTCCTCCCCAACCTCCGTACGGCTTTCGACTTTTCCTTCTCCTCTTGGGCTTGGGAGTTGGAGGGTCTAGGCCTGGAGCGTCGTGCAGAACGGGTCAGAGACGCCCCCTATCCACACACTGGGGAACACTCACTTTCACTAAATCACTTTCACAATCCGTACCTTTTATGGTAGCCCTTTCGGTCTCTCCTGTGAAGCGGAGCTTCAGTTCAGACAATTCTCACGAAGCTTAATCTGAATGTACGGCAAGTGAGGGTCCCTGATACAGAATCATAATTAAGAGAAGAAGTTTAGAATTATCCAAGCTCAATAGGCCTTGTACAACTACCCGCCATCTTTAGATGCAGAGCCCTTCTGACTCTATCCATTTTCTAACTTCTTCAAAGTAAGAAGTTAAGTCTTCCATTCCCTCAACATTCAACCTTTTCCACACTCCATGACAGGTCTCTTAGAAATAGAACAATCAAACCCCTACATTTGCGACATACATGTGATATCAACCGAAGCTTTCGGTATCCTCACCTTGCAGCCTCATTCCACCTTCTCACCACAAACACTTGAATCAGACAGTCTGAAGAAAAATCAAAGAGCAAGTCCAATCCAGTCCACAGTCCGAGATGCCAAACAAACGATCCAGTTACTCACCAAAAGTTCACAAAAAGATGATCAATTTGCTAGAAAAGCGAATTCCAGTCAGAGGTGGCAGCAACGATGTGATACCACCGCGACAGAAAATTATAGTAGACAACGTGAATGGTTCCTAGTCCTGCAACAGGGCAAGCCGGTAGATCCAACCTGACCTACCTGTAGCGAGTGGCGCAAATTTTGAATTTCTGTCGGGGACGACGGAGTCCTTAGCTATGTATATACTGACAGGTATAGTTGAATTGTAATAAATATGATCGCGCAAAAATGATATTGTTATAATACATAAAGTTTTCTAACATACTTACCTGGCAGATATATATTTAGCTAGACTCTCCGTCGTCCCCGACAGAAATTCCAAATTTCGCGGCCACTCTCGCTACAGGTAGGTCAGTGATCTACCGCCTGCCCTGGGCGGCGAGACTAGAACCATTCCCGTTTTTCTATCATATTTTCTCTCTCCCACCTGTCTCCTGCGGGGAGGCTTGGGTGGGCCAATTAATCAGTATTATTCTGCCAGGTAAGTATGTATGAAACTGTATTGTATTATACAATATCATTTCATCACTCAACTTACCTGTCCAGATATATACTTAGCTGAATTGCACCCTTTGTTGGAGGGTAAGAGACAGCTAAAATGGAATAGACAGGTAAACAACATATGTTGTAGTAAATGGGAATAAACAGGTAAACAACATATGTTGTTAGGTATAAAGAACAACTTGGTTCCTTACCTGATAGGTGGTAGACTTCGTGGCTGTTGCACGGTAGTCCCTGGAATCACCTCCAAGACTTTAGCGAGATCTGTATCTATTGCTAATGAGTTTCTTGTGGGTCTGTCGATGGTATAGAACCGCTTATTCGGCAGAGCCTGAAAGGAATTTGTCAATGGGTACTGGACCACTTCTATGACACACCCTATGCAGGAGCACACAACCAATCCGACCACCTGACTAACCCACCATGTTAGATATAAGAATTGTTCTGAGTTATCCCCCGAACTCATTCAAACAACACATAAAACTCGAAACTAATACGCATTCATACAAAATTCCAAAAAAAAAATTTTTTTAAATGACTACTCTCCAAAAGATATCACCCAGAGTTTCCTTACTGAACACAGTGACTGGCCGCCGTGCAGGCACCGAGCCCTCTTTGTCAGCAGAAATCTAGAACATATCGCCATAGAAGTAGGGTATGTACAAGTTAAGGATTGGTGTTTGCTCCGTAGCCAGTATCGTCCGCCGATACGAAAGGCCCAGAGAAAAACATTTCTCGTAGGTCACGCGAACGTCTTAAGATAGTGATATGCAAAAACCGAATTGCCCTCCAATATGGTCCCGTATCAAGTATTTTCTTTAGCAACATTTCTTCTGAAAAGAGAGAGACGTCGCCACTGCTTCTGACTATCATGAGCTTTTACTCTTAGAGTGGAAAAGAGTCGTCAGGACAGAATTTGTGAGCATCTGTAAGACGCTCCTTTGAGAAAGCTAGTGCATTCTCTTGACATGATTCTTGTGGGTCCTTAATCGAACACCAAAACCTTGCTAGAGCCTCCCATTTGTTTCTTCTTTGTAAGTAAACTTCAAGCTCGTACCGGGCAGAAGAGACCTTTCTGTTTCTCTACCCAACAGACTCGCGATAAAGCGTTGATCTCGGAATCTCTTGGGCCAGGATTTCGAGGGGTTTTCGTTTTTCGCTAGATAAAAGTGTTTCTAACTAGCAGAGCCGACGTCTCTGTTGAAGCCTACTTCTCTTCAGGCGTGAGTTCACCAAGTTCTATTTGGCTGTCGCCAAAGATAGAGAAACAAGCATTTCCTCGTTAAATCCCTAACGAGCTAATGAGGAGCTCGAATCTTTCAGACGAAAGGACTTGAGAACTACATCACAGGTTCCAGCTGGGAGGAGTTAGTTCCTTAGTTTTCGTTTTTCACAAACGATCTAATCAGGTCGTGCGATCTTATACCACCGCTCTAGTTCCTTTGTTTTCTGTAGACTGCGAAAGCATGCTCCTGTATCCTTTATAGTCGATACAGACAATTGAAAGGTCCTCTCTCAGGACAAGGAATCCGCGATTTCGTTATATAGGTACTGAGGAGGACAACTTCTTAGGCTTACACCACTCTAAAACCTCCCACTTAGACTGATAGACCTCATCTGTGGAAGCTCTGCGGCTCTAGCGTTAGCGCTGCAGTTTGCGAGAAAGCCCCCTCTGCTCTGACAAGTCTTTCGATAGTCAAAAGGCAGTCATAGCGAAGATGCGGGAGGTTTTATGAACCTCTCGAAGTGTGGCTGTCTGAGAAATCCATCCTCTTGTAAGAGACTGGGGAAGTCTACTGTCTACCTCCCAGCACCTCTGCAACCATCCTGTGCTGCCAAAAAGGGCTATCAGGTCATTCTTGTTCCGTTGACGCTACAAACTTTCTCACACTTGCCCCAGTTTTGAAAGGGGGGAACGCGTACACGTCTACATGAGACCATCTAGCAGGAAGGCGTCTACCACGAGAGCTCTTGTCTTCACCACTGACAAAATACTTCCAGCCTTTTTGGAAAGGAAATGTGGTGGAACAGGTCTACATTAGAGGATGCCCCAAAGATCCCGAAGACTCTGACACACCTCTGAATGAAGGGTCCACTCTGTGTGAAGGACACTGGCTTCTCCTGCTGAGTCTGTCCCGCCCTGACCGTTTGCTTGTACCGCTAACAAATCTTGTCGGAGGGAGATGTTCCTCTGGGAGGTTCCATAGTACAGATCTCTTGCTATTTCGTATACGGAAAAGGAGTGTGTTCCTCCCCCCTGTTTCCGAATGTAGGAAAAGGCGGTAGTCTTGGTTTCCACATTCACTTGGAACCACACTGTTGTCAACAAAAGGTCGAAAGAACTTTAGAGCCAGTGTACTGCCAAAATTTCTTTGCAATTTATGTGGCAGTACAACCTTGCTCCTTCCAGGTGCCTGACACTTCTCGTCGTTCTAGTGTGCTCCCAACCCTTCTCCGATGCGTCTGAATATAACACTCGGCTTGGGTTCGGAACTCCAGAGAACTTCCTTGTTCTCTTTTAGAGGGACACCACCATTGCAGGTGTGTTTTCATCTCCATTGGAGGAGAAAAACTGTCGGAGAGAAGTCCCGTCTTTCCATTCCACAAGATCTCCTTAGGAAAAACTGAAGAGTAAACGTAGAATGAAGTCTTCCTAGAGGAAAGAAACTGTTCGAGCGAGGAAAGGGTCCCTAGAAGGCTTAACCATTCCCATCGCACGAAGTTTCCGTTCTTTCCCTAAGATAGAGAGACTTTTTCCAAGCTCTCACATTCTCTCTTCGAAGGAAATACTCGAAAACGCCCGAGAATCCATCTGAATCCCCAGATAGACTAATTTCTGTCCTGGGGATCACTTGTGCTCTAGTTCACGAGTATCCCCAACCGACTTTACAGTCTAGGGTCAAAGAAAGGTCCTCGCAAACACTGTCTCTCTGTTCTGGCCCTGTGCGCCAATCGTCCAGTATAGAAGAGTTGACGCTTTGAGTGAAGAAACTCTGCCACATCTTCAATCAGTTTGGAAGACCTGATGACTGTGACAGGCCGAACCAATTCCCGAACTGAAGATCCTTCCCCCGTCATTGAAACGAGGTACTTCTTCGAAGAAGGGTATGGGACATTACATAATCTGTCCTGGAGATCGCGACACCAGCCAATCCTCCTTGTCGTAAAGCGCAGATGAGGCCGAGTCTCCATAGAGAACTTCGACTTTAGAACAAACTTGTTTCAGAGCGCAGACTTCTAGTAACTGGTCTCCATCCCCCCGAGGCTTTCGCAACCAGAAAAAGACGATTGTAAAACCCCGGAGAGTTTTGCTCCGTACTAATTCTATGGCTCGTTTGTCCCACATTTGACCACCATCAGGACAAGAGTATCCTTCAGTACAGGGTCCCTTATCTGGCTGACAGTTTCCCGCGGATAGTCGTTAGGGGAGGACTGTCCTGGAAGGGGATACGATATCCCTTCCTGATATAGACATCGGAAAGAGGCGTCCGAGTTTTATGAATGGCCAGGCGTATGCAAATCCAAGAAGCCTGGCACCCCCTGGGTGTTTGGAGTTGGCCTGCTCACTTCCCTTTTCTTAAGGGACGGGAGTTCTAACCTCTCCTCTCAGACCTCAATCCTTTTTTGAGGGAGCTCTGGAGGGACGGCCTCCTCGAAGGGCTGAACAGTAAGAAGTAGGTCCTTTCTTGTCAACCCAACAAGGGTCTCTTCTTCCTTGCAGTCTGAAGGGAAGATCTTTGTGTCGCCTTCTCAGTCAGTGATCGGAAATGTCCTTCAATAACTGAGAAGGAAACAAGAACTTCTGCATGGGAGCGCACACCAGGGCTCTCTCTGTGAGGGTGAACCGCCTTGGTTAAGAAGGCACTGAAATACTCCTCTTCTTAGGAGTACCGCTCCAAAAGAGGGAGGAGACCTCTCCCGATCCGTCTTGTACTGCCTTGTCAATACATGACGAGTATACTAAGAATGGACTTCGGGGTCTAGACCTTCGAGTCCATGAGCCTTCTTAGACATCACCCCAGGGACTAGTCTAAGAATTTAAAACTTCCAAACTCTGGAAGAGGCCCTTGAGGAGATGATCAGTCTCCAGAAATCGCCTCAAGTCCCACACGACTCCATAAGCGTTCTACGCGATTAATCACCAAGGTTGAAAATCCTCTTCCTCCGCCGTGCTGGAAAGAAAGACCATGTTCTCCCCATTTTCGGTAGCAACACGCCTCTTTTTCCAGAAAGTTCTTGCTGGAGGCATACAAATGTGGTTCTGGAACCAGAGCCTTCTTTGATAACATCCCCTTGTCAAGCGACTGTAGAGCTCTTTTCAATCGAATAGTCGGTCTCATCGTCAAAACCGACAGAAGACTTAGTACGCTCGCACTCTGAAAACAGTGATCGAGGCGAAGAGAGGAGCAGCAGGAGTCAGGATCTCCATAACTCCTTGGCAAAGAAGGTCTGTCAAACTCTATATTAGGGAAGCCTTCTCTACCGTGTTAGCCTCGTCTTCCCGAATCTAACGTCCACACCGTGCGGAGAATCGCTTGAAATACGAGAGGATCTTCACCAAGTTCTCTCTCTACTGCGACAAACCCTACTAGGAGAGGGACTCATCGAGTTGAACGATCTCTCTCAAGTCTACTAAATGTCTCGCGTCTGCTTGAACTTCTCACGCTGGCAAGCTCTTCGCGTTTGGCTGGCGCTTTGCGCTTGCTGGACTTGTTGCTTGCCTGCGTCTCGCTCCTGGCTTACTCCTCGCGCTTGTCTGGCCCTCGCGCTTGTCTGGTGCCTCGCGCGTTGGCTGACTCCTCGCGCCTGCTGGCCCTCCGCTTGCTGACTTCCTAGCGCCTGACGGGCGCCTCGCGCTTTGGCTGACTCCCGGCGCCTGGCTGCGCCTCCTCGCGCCTGAGAGTATCCTTTTCCTAGAGTCGCACTCGCTCGGATAGCCCTGACGCCTGAAAGAATCTTCGTCGCCTGGAATATAATCTCACACTCTTGTAAGGCTCTGTCATCGGCCTGAGGGACGCTTCACGTCTGGCAGGCGAAAGAGACGAAGAACTTCTTTAATAGGAAAGTCTAGCGTCCTTCCTTGCGCGGGGGATTCCCTCTGACATAATTCCAACTAAGAGGCTAAACGGTTCCTGCCAGCTAACAATAGCCTCTGGAAGCCACACCAGCGTCCTCTTCATAGAAGAAAGCCGGAGACCTCGAAGGTGTGCGATCCTCAACTAACGATCGAGGAGGCGCGAGACTCTAACATTCTTGATAGAAGAGGGGGCTTCCCTCCGAGAAGCGCTCCGGGCTCAGTCAAACGCGGGCTACTTTCCTCAGTGCCTTTTCAATGCCTTAAAGACCGAGTCCTTCCATCCTTCTTTAGGTGAAGGAGAACCAGGGCTCGGAACGACAGAAACAATCTCGTAGAACGCTTCTATTAATGCTGTCCCTGAGCAGATCTGCAGCAACCAGAACAGCTGAGGGAACGCGACCAGTTGGGATTCTCACACCTCCATAATACGTGCTTTCGACTTTCTTCTCCTCTGGGTATGGTGAGTTTTGGAAGAGGTCTGCGTCCTGGTAGCTCGCAGGAACGGTCAGACTGCCCCCTCCACAACACTGGGAAAACTCACTTCACAAGTATCACTATCACTTCCCTTACCTTGCATGCCGACATTTTTGTCTTCATCTAACGAAGAGTAGCCTTCAGATTGGCGATTTTTCAGAAGCCGAATCGATGCAAAGCCCTGTTAGTGTTTCAGATACAGAGGAGAATCAATCATTATACAGGAGAGTTAGACTCAAAAAAGGCTCAATAGGCCTTGTACTCACACCCTTTTGTGCAGGCCCTCTAATTCTAATCCTCTCTAACTTCTCAGTAAGAAGTGGAGTCTTCCATTCATTAAGCATCCAACTCTTTTCAAACACTCAAATACCTTTGTTAGCTAAAGACAGTCAACCCTTACACTTACGACATACAGTGTGAGGACAACGAAGCCTTCGGTATCCTCACCTTGCGCCTACTTCCACCCCTCTTCACACTAACCTTGAAATCAGACATTCTATCAGAAAATCAAAGCAAGTCAAATCCAGTCCTGTAGCGAATGCCAAACACGATTCCAGTACGTCACCAAGATCCATAAAAGAATGATCAAAAAGTCTTGAAGCGATTCCGTCAGTCAGGGGGGTATACAACCATGTTGATACCACCGGGCGACCAGAGAAAATATATAGAAAACGGAATGGTTTCCGAGTCCTGCGCCCAGGGCAGGCCGGTAGAATCACCTGACCTACCTGTACGAGTGCCCGCGAAATTTGATTTCTGTCGGGCGACGGAGTCTTAGCTAAGTATATATCTGACAGGTAAGTTCATTGTATGAAAACAAAATTTTATATATAATTGTATTCAAATTGCGCTCTGAGCAAAACGGTTAAAGCTAACGAGTTAATATTTTTGTTGTTGTATTGTACACTAAATTGCAATCATTTTTTATATAACACATTGTAAAACAATCAAAGCAACAAAAGAGAAAAAATTATCACAAAATGATGCATCAATTCGTAACGAGCGGACGTAAAAAAATTTTTTTTTTTTTTAAATTAACCATAAATCAAAATATTGTTCTAGAGACTTCCAATTTGTTTCAATATTATGAAAAATGATTGAATATTACTATACTGTAAGAGTTTTAGCTTACAATTGCAGTTTTCGACCATTTCAGATGAGTTAAAGTTGACCGAATGTCGAATTTTTCTTATATTTTTTTATATGCAAATATTTCAAAAATGAGAGAAGCTACAACTTTCAATTATTTTCTGTTGTATTCTACATGAAATTACGCACATTTTCATATATAAAACTCTATGAAACGCCTAATATGAAACGGAGCAAATATTCCGAGAATGCGACGTACACATTTCGGAGATTTGTGGCGGAGAATCCGCGCGCGAAGGGAAGGAAAGTTTTTTATTAAAATTCACCATAAATCGAAATATTGTGCTAGAGACTTCGAATTTGTTTCAAAATGAAGATAAATGACTGGATATTACTAGACTGTAAGAGATTTAGCTTACAATTGCGTTTTTCGACCATTTCGGTAGAGTCAAAGTTGACCGAACGTGACTTTTTTTCTATTTATCGTGATTTATATGCAAATATTTCGAAAATGAGAAAAGCTTTAACCTTCAATTATTTTTGGTTGTATTTTACATGAAATTGCACACATTTTCATATATAAAACTTTATGTAACGGCTAATTTAAAATGGTGCAAACATTACGACAATCGCACATATGATTTTTTCGGAAGTTAACACGCGAACGTAAGGAAAATTTTTTTTTTTTTTTATAAATTCACCATAAATCGAAATATTGTGCTAGAGACTTCCAATTTGTTGCAAAATGAAGGTTAATGATTGAATATTACTAGAATATAAGAGTTTTAGCTTACAATTGCGCTTTTCGACCATTTCGGTAGAGTCAAAGTTGACCGAAGGTTGAAATTTTGGCACTTATCGTTATTTATATGAAAATATTTCAAAACTGATAGAAGTTACAACCATGAGTTGTTTTTAGTTTTATTCTACATGAAATTGCACACATTTCCACATATAAACCTTTATGTAACGGCTAATTTAAAATGGTGCAAAAATTATGTCAAAGTGACGAAATAATTTCTGAGATGTGTCACTGATACTTTCTTGTGCGATAAGAAAGAAATTCGCGCTTGCGCGCCTGCGTAACGATTGTAAACAAAACAACACCTTGATCCGTGAACTCCCAGCATCCCCCAAGGCGCGCGATTCAAAAGTTTTCGGCTGGTAGGCCTATAAGTATTTTTCCGCGAATTTTTAACAAAACTTTTCTGTGTAAACGTAAAATACGTCCAATCGGCACCCGACAGACAATTTATCTTGACGTAAAATACGTCCAATAGGCGTTTAAGGGTTAAACATTGACTATGCGTTTACGCAGTGGACGTCTGTATTTATACAGATAGTACATGGATAGAGTAGTTAGGCACCGTAGTGATAAGAAACATACACAAACAAGTGGAACACCCGTAGAAATCTGGATAAATTAGAGGTAACACTATTTCGGGTCATGATAATAAAGCTCCTTTGCAAGGTCCTGATCGCAGTTTCAGCCTTGAGTTATGCTTAAAAAATCGAATCTCTATGACTCAACTTAACTTTAAAAAAAAAAAAAAAAAAAACCGCTGGATTGCAAGGAATAACATGTCTGTAAAAACTTTCATTAGGTTAACATACCTAACATTCATATAAACAAATTAATAAGATATGTCTGACCTGGATCCCTCACTATTTCAAATTTTAGCAAAGAATGAAAGTAAACCACAGCAAGTACATATAGTAGTTAATAATAATACAGTAGAGATAACTTGTTTTAATAGTAATCGCTCAATTCACAATAGTTCAAGTTATTCTTATGTTCGTTGCTTTCTATGTAACCAACAGCAACATAATGCTAAAAACACACAATACGTGCTGATGATAATAAAGAGAAGAATCCTAATTATTATAAAAAGAAACAGGAAAACCGTAGCCCTAAAAATCAGAAACAAACAAATAGTACATCGGCAAACTTGGTTACTGTGCCATCTAGCATAACGGTCAGGGTCAGTCAAATCAGCCAAGTGTTCAAAGCAAAGCACATTCCACATAATAAGCGACTCTACTGGGAGAGGGAGAGCGATGTTGGATCATTTATGCCAAAACCTTTTTGAATTAAAAAGGAATTTTCCTATGAATTACACTACCGTATCAAGTAATCAGAGCAGGTTCTCGTAATTTTAATACAATAAGTTATTATAAGTAGTGGTGGATTACGCCCGACTGTATGTGCCGTAAAAATGAGAATATCAGCCATTTACATTGTTTTATCCCTTTAGTCCACGTAATATCCTGTATTTACGGACTCACCGTTTGTTGTTCGTACTTCCCTATTGAGAAGTCCGGAGTATGGTTCAGTAATTGGCAATAAAAAGTTAATTATCGTAGTATAAATCAGATTCAGTACAGGGCGGATAATCGCAACACGCTTACAGATACCTATATAGTTATAAAAAAACATTCTGATCTATATCTAGCGTAACAAATTGTAAGTAACCCCCATCTATGGGTATACAAAACATTATCTTACCTCCTGCCAAATAAAGGCGTGTTTATCAAAAGAAAATTCTATAAAACCTTTCTTCAACATATTAAAATCCGTTTTGAACAAAAATGGGACAGTTAATCAAATAATAACTTATATAGAGGAACCAATCATTTGTCTCATAAATCGTGACATTGTTCAAGCGACCCAACAGAATGTCAGAAAGACATTGAATGAACTTAGAAATTATCATCATGAGTTTGAACACTTCTCCGTCGTCATAACCAAAGAAAGATATTGACTTCGCAAGTTATCATCAACCCCAAGACACTCCAATGAGTATGGAAGTCATAACCAACCGACTTAGCGTAAATTATCGCAAGTCTAACATAACCTCACAGGGCGCCTTATTATACAAAGGCAACAGCCCTAAATAAATAAATAAATATATATAATATATATATATATATATATATATATATATATATATATATATATATATATATATATATATATATATATATATATATATATGTTACCCATCTCTGATACCATTGACCAGCGAAGGTGAAACCCGAAGCATTAAGGCAAACTGATAACACACTCAATCTCTCTCTCTCTCTCTCTCTCTCTCTCTCTCTTCTCTCTCTCTCTCTTCTCTCTCTAAGCGATCACCGGCATAGCCTTCACTCTCTCTCTCTCTTGACTCGCAACCTCTCTCAAAGTCTCCCCATAGACTTGGCTAAAGACGCCATTATGAATAGACACAGTTCGTACATGTACATATGAACTCACACAGAACTGGTCACAACTAGTTTCTAAAGGCACTTGAACAAGACCCCATGAACTGACAAACGTTGACCCGCTTAAACAAACATCTTCGTATCACTCCAGAAAGATTCTCGCAATGGCAAATGTGGTGCAGGAGAGATGGCATACACATATGCGAGAATTCCAGCCAACCAGAGACCTAAGTCCGTGATTGCCGGGCAGAGATTCGAATTGGTCGTCAATCCTCAACAGAGGAGAAACAATACCAAACTGAAAAGAATCTCGGAGAGCAAGCAGTACTGAGGCAGAACCATACACCACTCGCTCAACTTGTTATCATCCTGAGTTGCCTGGTGGTGCATTCCATGAAGGAATGCGTTCAGATAGAACCATCGAGCGCAAAAAAGATACACTCGAGCATCTGCATTTTAACTGAATTGGGAAGGAAGAAAATCCTCTTGTTCAGTGATAATGCAAATGCTGTGGTGTTGTTGGGAAACAATACCACTAGTTATCTCAAAATCAAAACCAGTAACTCTTGGGAGGCCCGAAAAGCTGTCCTGAATTCCAGGTTAGTCAACAGAAGGTACTATTCGTCGGACAGTGCAACTGATATCAGAAGCATGTTGCGAGAGAAATATACTAGTATATTTGTACGTTCCTGTAAATTGCACTCCAGCCTAATTCTTCTTCATTCGAGAGACAAGAATAAGGACTGGAAGAGACCTCCTTCATTCTCTAATGAAGAGAGCGAAGGTGAAATTTGCCTACCCACGTCGTAGCGTAGATCAGAAGGAGCTAAGACAGAAACTCCTCAAAACTCTCCCTACCAAGGCAGCTAATTGGCTGGAGCATTCTCTGACAACAATCAAGGTCTCTGCCTGTCATCAGGCCACTTGGCAGGATGTTTTACACCTGTTGGGTGTCCTGGACAAAGCTGCCAGGAAGAAGAGCCAGAGGTCATGGGATCTGGCCATCAGCAAGGTGGGTCAGGATTGGCATGGCAAGGATGCAGACAGGGTTGCCATGGCTGCCCCTATGAGTGCTCATCCTCTCACACCACCTCGATCCATCCCAAAGCTTGCACCTGTTGTGGTGCACCTGCCACCATCAAAGCCATCTGACGGGTCTCCTCAGTTCCAGAGGAGATACTGCACTTGGTGTGAATGACCAGGGCACCAGTACAATGAGTGCCGGAGACGCCTGGACTTGCGTTTGCGCTGTGGCTCAGCTAGCCACCAGGTAGCTCAGTGCCAGCAGAAAACACCACCCAGGAATAGGTCTCTACCACAAAGGTCAGCTAATGCCAGCAGCCCTAGGAGGGAAACCACTTCAGTGCAAACTCCTCATAAGTCGAGGGCAGTACCTGTTCGGGCTACCCAGACCCCGTTGTCCTGCTCTGATTCTCTCAGTAGCAGTGACTCCTGCTAGTCCTGAAGTAGAATTGAGTCTAGTGCTTCCTCTCAAATGGTTGAGAAGAAGACCAGGAAGGGCAAGAAATCAAAGGCCAGGCAGTCCACTGGTACAGAGAAGTGCCTTTGGTGTAGAAGATGGGGCTATATCGGGGGAGGATGTGAGTACTAGGAATCAAGCTCCTAGTATTCCAGTGGCAGCCTTGGAAATCTCGGTTTCCGAGGTTACCCCACAATCTGGAAAAATCATTGAGAGTCCTATGATTTTTTCAGAGCTGGCCAGTGATATTCAGTCCCCGACACTATTAACCACTTCATCTACTGACTCTTCTGAGGATGAAGCAGGAACTGAGGCTGTTCTGAAAACCCTTCGTAGAATCAACCTGGCACAGCTGATTCCTGTCCCACTCATGGTGGTTCCAGTGACCTTGTCCGAGGTCTCATCCAGAGCTTTTGAAGCCCTCATTGACTCCGGAGCTGAGGTTAACCTTCTGTCATCGAGGGTGGTACAGGAATATCAGCTGCAGATGGTGCCCAACACCATCGGACTGAAGGGTTTAGGGCAAACAGGGCCTAAGACCTTAAGCACTGTACTGTTGACCCCCTTACTGCATGGAATGACATTTGCCCCAAGTGTGTTCCATGTGGTGCTTCAGGGACTATGGCTGAGCACCTGGTGCTGGGTTACCAGTTCTTGAGGGCAAACGGGGTGGTAGTTGATGGGGCTTGTAATTGGCTGAGTGTTGGCAATACTTCCAGAGAGTCTCTCTGGGAGTATTAATGTGCCAATATGTGGAGCCTGTTGCCAGCAAGTGCTTTACATACTTGAGGTCCATGCAGCCATTTGAGTTAAGAGCCTGTACTTGTCCCTGTTACTGTGGCTTTTCCTGAGGGACTGGACACCTCTTTTAGGAGCCCTGCCTGTCCGTCCAACAGTTGGCCGGAGATGTATTATGATGGCGACATCATAACTTCGGGTCTGTCAAGGAAAGCTGCAGCCATACCTGGCATCTTTTAGACCTGAAAGACGAAAAAGCCTCAGTCTTAGTTCAGAGCTTTCAGGAAGGAACTGCCATGATCAAGAAGGGAGATCCCCTGGGGAAGGTGTCCACCATGGAAATGGTGGATGCTCCTCTATCCTATCTGATAGCACAGGAGTGCGATCTAACACCTGAAGCAGGCGTATTGGAAGAGATCGACAGTCTTTCTGTCTCAGACGAACTGTCTTCTCAGAAGAACCAGTTCCGCCAGATGCTTCACCGTCATCAGTACTGGTGATGATGACATGGGAGAGTGCGCAAGCACACCAATACACATCCACCAGTGTGATGAGACTCCTATTTATCAGAAGGCACCAGGCGAGGAGGTACCGGTGTTAGCCGGTACCCCTCCAGTCCCCGTCTTCTTCTTCCTTGCGGAAGGAGAGACGGGCCGGTTTCCGAAGGAACAGGAGGACCAGCGGAAGCCCCAACCATCCCACCGGAGTGGGACAGACCCTTAGAGGTCTCAGAGCAAGACTTCTTAGGGGGGGAGGAGGCTACCTTCTTCTTCCTCGGCTGTGCAGCCTTGGAAGTAGAAGGGGAAGAAGCGGCAGCAGACGACGACGACACCTTCCTCTTCTTCTTTGTCAGCTTCCTCAGGACCAACATCAGGTCCTCCATCTAGGACGGAGCCGGGGCAGTTACCAAAGCAACAGGGCCCAGCTGCACCTGTCCGGAGGGACCTGCGGTGGGGGCAGCAACACCACAGGCAGGAACGACAGCGGCAGGGACTGGCACAGGGATAGCAGGCACAGGAACAGGCGGCGGTACAGGCGCCAGCAACATCCTGGGCACTGGCGGCAGGTCGAGTGGAGAGCTCTTGGGACACCGGACATTAGGGGCTGGGGCAAGAGCGGCAAAACCAGGCGGCGGGGTGACATTCCTCCTCTGCAGACCAACCAGCGGAGCCTGCACTGCAGCTGTCGGGGTCACCACAGAGACATGCTGGGTGTATACCAGGTGAGGAGGGGCAGCATAACCTGGCGTTGACACCGTAGCCGTGGTCAAAGTCACAGGTCCATGGGTCACCGGCCTGGATCTCTGTGCAAGGTGGTAGAGCAGACCCTGAATGCTCGGTGTCCCCTGGAGCCCCAGCGAATGCCAGACCTGGCTGAGATCGTCCCCCACAGCAGGCTTTCCTGAGGAAGGAACAGTCGGGTTAGTGGGAGGGGTTACCTCTCGCTCATGGGGGACAGATCCCACCCCGAGCGAACGGAAGATCCCGAATACAATTGGATGCTGGGGTGCCTCGCTCCCTCCTCCACGCTCGACTGATCGAGGGAGGAGAGGGAAAGAGACACGCCCCCCAAAGGGGAAGGAGCCATACGTGGGAGCTGCGATGGAGGGAGGAAAGAGGAAGACGTGTCCGTGACCAAGGGCGTCGCTGGAGAGCCCTCCAACGACTCCTTGGCCAGTTTGCGAGCCTTCTTCCTCCCCTCATAACGCTCTCACTGCTCCTCCGACCAATTAACACATATAATACATGTCTCGATACCGAATACAAAAATCATGTGGATCAAATTCATACAGCAACCTGAAGGTCCACACTTACGGCCCTCCATGCCAAGGTATAGTCTGCGGGTGACCGGGGGGGGGGGGGGGGGGGGGGGGGGGGGGGGGGGGGGGGGGGGGGGGGGGGGGGGGGGGGGGGGGGGGGGGGGGGGGGGGGGGGGGGGTGGTGTTTGTCTCTTTGGCTCGCGGGAATCCATATCACGATCCACAAACAATCAATCACAAAATAAAAAGTACATACTCACGTTAATCCAAACAAGCACTCAGCAAAAGAGAAAGTACGGAAAACAACTTTACGAAGTATGAAGAAATTCCTCAGCATATGACACAGGTGGGCAGAGCAGCGAACAACACGTCTAGCACCATGGGCGGCTGAAAGCAAAGTGAAGCTTCACCTCCCAGTCGGCCGGGACACCCGACTACCGGACAAGCAGTTAACTATCGAACCTCCTTGTTCAAGCTTACGACCAGTTCCAGCTGCCGCTGATTACATTCCTATTGTTAAAGGACCGAAAGGTTTGTATTACGTATCGGAACAAATCAAGATGACGTTAATCTTCTAAACTTTTTTAATCTTAAGTAAAAATTTTGAAAGCGTTTTGGGGTAGTGTGCACTGCGTTGGCCACACTTTTCATTACCCTCTGTTTAAATATGGCAATTTGTCCAAAATTGCATTTTTGTGCATTCAACTTCCCGGCAAATATATACTTAGCTATAGACTCAGTCGTTCATCCCCGACAGAAATTCAAATTTCGCGGCACACGCTACAGGTAGGTCAGGTGATCTACCCTCCCGCCGCTGGGTGGCGGGACTAGGAACCATTCCCGTTTTCTAATCAGATTTTCTCTGTCGCCGGTTCCAACAACACCATTGTTGGTTCCTCCTGACCTGATTTTCGTTTTTCGTTTGCCGTTGATCTTCTGGACTGTCTTTTGGTGAAGTATTGGATCGTTGGCTTGGCATACGCTATTGTGGATTGTTTTTGGATTATGCTTTTGGATTTTTCTTATAATGTCAGACTCGCTAATGTATATAGAGTGTGTGTGAATGAAGGATGTAAGGTGAGGCTACCGAAGGGTTCGGTAGACCCTCACACTGTATGCAAGAGGTGTCGGGAGAATGATTGATCATTAACTAATCCTTGTAAGGAATGTGAGTGTCTGAACGAGGAAGGATGGAATTCTCTATCTTCCCATTTGAGGAAGTTAGAGAAGGATAGAATTAGGAAGGCTTCTTCTAGAAGCGCTAGTAGGTCTCGTTCTAACGAGCCAGTTGAGGAAAATTTAGTTCCTTTACCTAATGTAGTGCTAGCATCCTCTCCTACGGTTTCAGCTCCTTCGCCCTTCACCGAACCTGTGGATTCGTACATGGAGATGTCTAACATGAAAGCCGGTTTACGAAGGATAGAGCTTCAAATGCTTGCTTGGCAAGGTAAGAGTGCTGTGTCTAGTGAGTGCAGTGTTCCCAGTGCAGTGGAGGGGGCATCTGATCGGCTCTGCAACGCTCCCAGGTCTAGACCTCTTCCAAACTCCCAGGCCCAGTGGAGGAGGAATGTCAGAAACAGTAAGGAGGTTGTGGAGAATCCCCACCGGTCAGGCGTCCCTTCGGCAGGATCTGTTGTTATGACCCAGACTGCCAGGGATCGCCACAGTAAAGGCATCCTTAAACAGTGCTTTTCGTCCTCTGATTTGGCTTCTCCTAAGCGCGGATGGAGTTCGGCTGAGGAATCGCGCCCCCTGAAGAGGTCCTGGAAGGCTCCCAGCAGTATCTTGGACTCCAGCCCGAAGCGGTTCCCAGAGGAGTCACCGACGGACAGGAAGATAGCCAGGAGAGGCCCTGTCAGCCCTGCTCCTAGTTCAGCGCCTCCTTCAGCTTCTCAACCTCTTTCACCTTCTTTGGAAGCGGACCAAGAGAGTTCTACCAAGAGGATTCTGATCAATCTGCAAGAACAGATTTCGTCGTTGGTGGGCGCTCTGGTTAGAGATCCTCCTCGCAGGAAGGACGTATCTCTTCCGGTTAAGAAGCCTAAGCGCCCTCCGCACAAGAGGAGCGCCTCTCGAGACAGGAGTTTGTCTCCGAGAAGCTCCAAGTGCCTCTCCCCGGTTAGGCGCTCTCTTCCTGGCAAGCACGGTTCTCCTGACATATGCGCCTCTCCTCGAAGCCGCTTTTCTCCTCTGGGAAGCAGCTCCCCTCGCAGGCGCGCCTCTCATAGCAAGCTCTCGACGCCAACCAGGCGCACAGCGCCAGATAGGTGCGCGGTATCAACCAGGCGCACGGCGCCAGCCAGCCGCAAGGCGCCAGCCAGCCACGCAGTGCCACCCAGCCATGAAGCGCCAGCCAGGCGCGCGGCGCCAGACAGACACACAACGCCTACCAGGCGCTCTTCGCCTGCTAAGCGCTCTCCTTCCTTCAGCCGCTCCTCTCCACGTAGAAGCACCTCTCCTCGCAAGCGCTCCTCCCCTATCAAGCTCTCGACGCCAGCCAGGTGCTCTTCGCCTGCTAAGCGCTCTCCTTCCTTCAGCCGCGCTTCTCCTTACAGGCTTGCAGAGGAAGACTTCGAAGAAGTTTCGGAGGAGGAAGCTCCTAGAGTAGCAGCTCTGTTTGACTACAACACTTTGGCGGCCCTACTGGTCCAAGAATTCGGCGATTCTCTCAGCTCAGCTGATCCTCCCTCTCCTCGGTCGCTGTTCTCCAGCACGAAGACAGCGAAGAATTCCTCCTTCTTGAAGATGCGCCCTACCATTTCAATGAGGAAAGCTCTCCAATCAGTAGGGGATTGGTTCAAGTCGAAAGAGGAGGCAGGGAAGACAGTTTTTTCTTGTCCTCCCTCCAAGCTCTCGGGAAGGAGAGGTATGTGGTATGAAACTGGAGAGCCGATGGGGTTGGGACTTCCATCTTCCGCTGAGGCGGATTTCTCTACCTTAGTAGATTCCGCAAGGAGGCATTCCCTTCCCATGGCCAAGACAACATGGGGAATGACAGAGATGGACCATTTCCTCAAGGGACTCTTCCATGTACTGGAAGTGTTTAACTTTTTAGATTGGTCCCTTAGGGCATTGGCCAAGAAAACTCTCCATCCAGAGTTTTTAGGACCTCAGGTTCTGAACAGCGTGTTGTCCTGCATGGATAAACCAGTCAGGGACGGATCGAGAGAGTTAGCTTCTCTCTTCGTGGGCAGGAGTCTTGAAGAAGAGAGCGGTGTTTAGCTCTTTTCTAACTAAATCCGTATCCCCGGTCCAGAGGGCTTCCTTACTTTACGCCCCTCTTTCCAACCAATTGTTCCCTTCCAAGTTGGTGAAGGATATTTCTCACTCCCTGACGGAGAAGGCGACTCAGGATCTGTTGGTGCAGTCTGCAAGGAAGGCGAGACCAGCTGCTTCCTCCATCAGGAAGGAGAGTTGTCCCTCTCAAGCGCCCTTTCGGGGGGGCCCTTCTCTCAAAACCTCTTTCAGAGGAAGAGGACCAGAGAAGCGAGGTAGGTCCTCTTTCAGGCTCTTCAAGAGGGCTAAATAGGACTCGAGTCCTCCAGACGTCAGTAGGTGCCAGACTTATCAATTTCACAGAAGCCTGGGCGCAGAGAGGAGCGGACAACTGGTCCCTCTCTATTTTGAGAAAGGGATATCTCATCCCCTTCAAGGAAAGGCCGCCCTTGACTTCGACGCCAAGGGAACTTTCAGCAAGATACAAAGACCCTGTTCTGCGGCGAACCCTTCTTCTTATGGTGGACCAAATGCTGGAGAAGGAGACCATAGAACCAGATCAGGATCCCCACTCCCAAGGATTCTACAATCGCCTGTTCCTCGTGCCGAAAGCCTCGGTGGAGACCTGTTCTGGACGTAAGCGCCTTGAATCGCTGTGTGGAGAAATGAAAATTTGTCGAAAATTGCATTTTTCCTAACTATACAAACCTGAGGTCCTTTAACAATAGGAAGTAGCTAGCGGCAGCTGGAACGGTCGTAAGCTTCGAACAAGGGGAGAACGGTAGTTAACTGCTTGTCCAACAGTTGCGTGGTAAACAAATCACTTTTGCTTTTGGCCCATGCAAAATACGCAGAGTGAGGGGTGGCATGAGGAGGGACTATATGTAAAGGACCTCAGGTTTGTATAGTTAGGAAAAATGCAATTTTCGACAAATTGTCATTTGTTCCGATACGTAATACAAACCATCGGTCCTTTAACAATAGGAAGACTCACTTCTTGGTGGGAGGAATCTGAGTCTTTTGATGAACAGACTGGTGTTCGTCCATCCCTGGAATGCCTCCCTGGTCGTAAGAGCGAGGGAGGGATCCAAGCCCCTGTCCGATTAATCGGGGTGTGCACCGCAGGATCAATGGTCAGGCCTCTGGGCCAAGTACTAAGAGAGAGGCAAGCGTAGCTCTTCGTACCAGCAAGCAAGAACTTGTTCCTGTTTGCAAGAGACAATCATAAAATTATGGGTTGTCTCAAGCTGGCATCCACTTCCTCCCCCTTGTTGGAGGAAGTGGTGGATATACGCTCCTATCCCTAGTGAAAGGGATAGGATGGGGCTCTGTTGAGTAGCTCACCTGCATCTTGTCCTTATCCAGCAGGGTGACGACCGTGTCCCTCTACCCACAGGTAGAGGAGAAGAAAAAGATGGGAAGAGGAGCCAGTCACACTCTCATCCTTTCTTACGGTCACACCAGGACTCGATGCTGTTCAGCCTGCGAGGGTCTGGGTTCGCTACACAACGTGTTGAGCAGCCACCACGGGTCCCAAGGAAAAAGATCCAAGGACCTGTGGGCAATATCCCGAAGGTAGAAGGAAGGGCATGTGGTCTGGTTGGACCAGACCCCTCCCTTCAGTACCTGCGCCACGGAGAAGTTCTTGCGGACAAGGCAGCATCTCCTTCGCATCGAAGGCGGTGAAGTCCATTAGGGAGGGGATTGTGAACGACTCGAACCGATCGTCAGGGACCGAAGGGTTCTGAGTCTTCGCTACGAAGTTCGGTACGAAATCGAGCGTCCCGGATCCCCATCCCCTTGATGCTTGACTTCGCAGGAGAAGTCATGCAGTTCCTCAGAGGAAAAGAAGGAAATAGTCGCATGACCTATCCCTCTTCTCTACTTCGGTGATGTCCAGTACCCATACTGGTCTGTCCGTTTGCCACGAAGTCTCTCGCATCCTCCTATCCCCATGCAGCGAAGTTCTCGGTAGTGGATAGGACACCGACACTCCATGGTGGGTGTCGATGGTATGGGTACTGTGACAAGCTATTAAAACGAAGTAATGATTGCTCTGTAACAACCGAACTAAGTCAACAGCGTAGTTCGTAACTGACTTGGGCGCTCTGACAGCTGCCGACTGACTGCGTTCGGTAGGAGGCAAGTTGTCCAAGCATCCGAGTAAGTCACGTGACCTTCGCCTTTAAAGGGTTATGCTGAGAGACCAAACAAATAATGTATTTGTTTGTCACCAATGCCGGACAGCGAGGTGATGATTCTCTTAAGGCATGTGCCCAACAGACGAAAGTCAATTGCCTTCTAGAGACCGAGGTCCCTGAAGGCAAAACATCTCATGGTTGTTGAATCTCAGCTAAGGAGAACCAACACTATGTACCGTTGAAGACGAAGGTAGATATTGAATGCAACCTACGTCTTCACAGACGAATCGAGAGAAGGATTCTCAAGATTCATAACCTGTGCTTACAAATGACTGAAAACGCTAACCGCTATTTCATTGCTGTCCGGTGAGAAGTCGTAGTTGCAATGAAAGCGGGGCGTTCTTCAGTAATGAAAACACAGGGGAAAGCCGCCTGAAGAACTGCTTCTCATGGGCTGAACATTTGGAAGTAGAGCTGTCAGGTCGGAGAGTAGGCGATGTCTTCTGACACATCCTGTAATTCGGGTTGAACAATTGTACAACTACGAATACGAGATATTTTGAAGACAAACTCAGATGTCTGCAAAATCATTCGCATTATCGCAGTGCGATGCAGCGGGAGACTTGTACAGACTTCTGTTACCGTGCGGTAAACAGAAAGATGAAAGAGTCCAAGAGATATCTCTGTTGAAAATTCTCGCAATGTCGAAGGCGATGGAATCTAGCGTCACAGCAGTAGATGGTCCTTCATTATTGCGAGAATCCCAGTTAATCAGAGACCTAAGTCCACGATTGTTGGGCAGAGATACGGTTCGGTAGTCAATCAAAGCAGGGCAGAGAGAGACATAACTGACCGTGCATCTCGGAGGCCCAGCTGATACTGAGCTGCTATTAGGCAGTTCAATACGCAGTAGTTGAGCCTGAGCTCTCGCGGACTCGTCATCCTGAGTTGCCAGGTAATCCATTATTCCACGAAGGAATGCGTTCGGCCTAGAACTACCGAGCATAAAAGATATGCTCGAGCAATTATATTTAGGCGAAACGAATTTCGTAAATATAAAAAATTGAAATGGTGTTGTGTCGTGACAAAAACCATAAGTATATAAAATTGAAACTGAAAACTCCTGGGAGGTTGCAGGCAACCCCGAGTTGCAGTTCAATTAGAATACTCCTCATCTAAGTCGCAATCCATAGAGTAACTAGGATATGCGCCTACCCCTCGGACAATTCAACTGCTTAGTAGAATCATGTCGCGAGGTTAAGGGGGCCGCCGGCCGGCTAATGCCGTTTTTTAACGACAGGACTTTGACATTCATACCACTTAATAAGGTGACTTGGGACATCTCCAAACCGCATATGATTTTCGCCTCTGACCTTCGGTTTTGTGACGCCAGGGCGATTTATCCCGAAAATAACCACTTTTCAAATTCTATCTCCTCCCTTGATATTTAATATTAAGACATGGGATTACTACCATATATAGACCTGATGTAGACCTCCAATCAAATGGAGAGTTTTTTTTCTAAAAGTCATTTTTTTGCTAGATATGAATTTTTCAATATGGTAAAAAAATAAACCCTATAAATCACGAGAAAAAAATTTATTTATACGACGAAAACAAAAATTGGAAAAAAGGGCGTCTATTTGGTTGTTCTATAATGTCTTTCTGAGTTATATACCAAATTCCAATGTTATAGCTTTAAAACTAAGTGAGGAGATAGACTTTGAAGGTCAATAAGTATAGTTTTGAGATACGGGCGTTCAAAGTTTTCCTTCGTATTTCTATAGAGACAATGTTAATAAATAATGATTATTATGAATGTATATTTCTTTTTTGTGTATTAATAAACCAAAACTATTTTATTTATCATAATTTAATCATAAATGATGATCCCTTTGCTCATATATCGTAGCCTGGGGCACTGCTTGAGGCAAGATGGGTCACTCCTTCCTACGTAACACCCTCTCTCCCCTTCACTAACTCGGCTTATTACAGCGAATTTTCTTCTTCTGTATGTTAGCGAGATGTTTTCCTTGTATTTTCCTCTTTGGCATGATGACATTCTTGCCGAAAAAGAGATAAACAAACATAAATGCAGGAGAATGTCAGAGGTGAAACTCGAAGATGTACTCTCTTTTTACAAAGACAATTTAATAAATCATGATTATTATGAATTTCATAGTCCATTTTGGTATTAAAAAACCAAAACTATGTTATTTATCATAAATGAAGATCTCTTTGCTCAAAGATCGTAGCCTTGGGCATAGTGGTGACGTGTGCTGTCAGGCAAGAAGGGGGCGTTACTAAGCAACCCTCCCCTCTCTCTTCACTAACTACGCGTATATTATGATATTCTGTAATAATGCTTGAGCGATTTTTCTTCGTCTGTATGTTAGCGAGATGTTTTGCTTGTCTTTTCCTCATTGGCATGATGAACTTCTTGCCGAAACATTCATAAACATACGTGAAAGCAAGCGAAAGTCACGAGGTGAAACTCGAACGTGTAATCTACTTGAAGTCTATGGTCGCACTGATCTGGTTGAACAGATAGCAGATACTCGCTTCTGCGAGCCACGAAATCTCTACAGATGCCATTTCTCACAATTTCTTTGCCAATATTATCAAAATTTACGATAACAGAAGAAATATTGCATTTTCTTGTATGGATGAATGTTTTAGGCTTATTGAGTTCTGTTTACTAATTACCTTGTAACTACGAAAGGTTAAGAGGAATTTTTGACGAAATATTTCGTATACGTAATTCTCAATTGCCATATGAAGCTCCATGAATTTTTTCATGACTTTGCATTTTTTCCGCCTATACCACTGTATATAGGGGTTCCCGGCGGCCCCCTTAATATACGTAGTTATATTTGTAGGATTCTGAACAACGATCTCCATCCTAAATTCTTTCCTTCAAGAAAACAAAATAAGGATTGGAGATCGACCACCTTCGATCTCTATCGAAAAGAGGGAGGGTGAAGGAGGGAAGTCTTTCCTCGAAGGAAGCTTCAATGGTGAAACAGAATACTAAAAGACGATAGTTCAAGCCAAACTGGATATTCCCGTCCGATCTTCTCTATTCCAGGTTGGTCGGCCTACTGTGAGATAGTTTTCTTTCAGCAGCAGTCTTCTTTCCCAATGCTAGAAATTCCAGGAATTCGAGCATAGGCGAGGTTCCCGATTATCGTGTAACATATCGGGGATTCTCGTCTCGCTCACTTTGGACCGTGGTCTCGCCTAACGTGTTTGGAGATCGTAAAAAACTCGAACACTCTGAATGCGCTAGAAATTCCGTAGAATTCTAAGCAGTCTGCGAAACCCCCACCGAATTCGTCAAACGATATCGGCTGGGTTGTCCTCTCGATTCCCGTAGAAATCGAGAATGGGGCAGGATCCCTCCTCAACGACGGGGTACGTCGGTAGGACCCGAAGGTCCCCCCGGTAGCGCAGTCCCCGAACGTGGGATCCTACAGAGAAATCTCGTAGGATCCCTCCCCTTTTCCCTCGTAGCCGTAAGGAGAGAGGGAATGGAAGAGGAATTTTGATACTCGCTCGCCTTCCCAGTGGAACTAGCAGTTGGAGAAGAGTAGGAGCAGCCATCGCCTTGCGGCGATGGCCTCTCAGAGTCTGGGGAAAACGTATCGTCAGGAGAAAACGTTTTCCCGCGGAGGGGTTACGAACTCTCACTGTAGGTAAGGGTCTGCCGCCACTGTGAAACGTCGTCTGGGTGGGGTCTGATCGACACCTGACAGGAGAGAGCCGATACGTCCTCCCGACTCATTCCAGTCCTCGTCGAGGTTCGAAACCTCTCAGGAGGGACCGAAGGAGTATTTAAATACGGTGTCCGAAGACACTAGAAAAGGCGCCGCTGTCGCAAGTAGAGGAGGTGGAAGTAGCTTGATTGACCGGCCAGAACTGAGAGAGCCTTCTTGTCCGGAGACGAGAGACTCTGGTTCGGGACAGAAGCGGCAAGCTCCGATCGCGGCAGACCCACCCGTCGGTTTGGGTTCCCATCTCGGGCCCAAAACGACTAGAGCAGAGACGTAGGGCTCTGCTGGTGGGGCGGCAATCCTTCCAAGGTCATTTAATGCTGACGAATCAGCTTAATGACTTCTGCAAATTCCTCTGTATATCGGGGAGTAACCGCGTCTTGCGGAGTAGGACCGTCCATCCCTCCAGCAAGAAAACAGATCCCGAGATACTCCTCCTTCAGAAGGAGGAACAGCGGCAGACCACTGACGGTCGCCTCCAGCTACCTTGCGCGTATGTCCTGGCCGGTCCTAGAACCCGTGCCTGGTCCATACGGCGTCATAGCGGGAGGATCGCGAGCGGCGCACCTCTCGCGATCACTCATAGGTACCTCGCTCCTCCCGGTGTAGCCCGGGAGGAGGTTGAAGGTACAGGAGAGGCAGACCTGACGCTCCTCCCTAGCCTCGCTGGCAGGACCAGCGTGCTTGGAGGGCTGCTGCTGATCGTCAACCCGCGGTGGCGATCGAGCAGCAGGGTGCCTAGCCTTGCCGCTCGCCTGGGGCGAGGAGGCTCGGCTGAGAACGTCGACGCTGATCTCTAGCGTAGGCGAGCTGTTGCTGGTTACCGTCTCCCGCCCGGTTCCCGATGGGAGCGGCGTCAGGTTACCTGCTAGGCTCGCTGTCGCGGTGAGACCGTGCGAGCCGTCCTCTCGGCGCGTCGAGCCGCTGGTACCAGCCTTGTGGCTGGTACCGACGGCCGCGGGGACCCCTTCCTCGCCTCAAACCCCGTGGCTGGTCAGCGACCGTCACGTTCAACCCGAGCGCCAGCATGGTCGCTGCGAGAGCGTCCACTGGCCTGGCGAGAGTCGTCTGCCCCACAAATCTCGCCAGTCTTCTGCTCCGCGCTTCGTCTTGACGGCGAGCGAGCTCGGGTGTCAAGACTTTGGTTGGACGGTCTCCCCGCGGGAGACGTCACTCGGTACTCTCGCTAACGAGAAGCCGAGGCGGATCCTGGTTTTAGCGCAGAACCGCTAACCAGGCGAGGAAGTGCCAGCCGAAGCTGGTACTCCTCTGGTCCCGTCTTCTTATCCTTGGTAGGAGAAGAGACGGGCCCTGTTCCCGAGGGAGCAGGAGGACCAGCAGAAGAGCTCCCCGAAGTCCCCGGAGCGAGACGGGCCTTAGAAGGTCCCGAAGGAGCCTTCTTAGGGGGGAAAAAACCGGGTTACCAGCTGGTCGCTGCAAGAGCGGCCGCTGGCCTGGCGAGAGTCCACCTGAGCGGCTCTCACCAGCCTTTCTGCTCCGTGCCGCGCTTGGCGCCGGAGGCGAACTCTGGCGCCGAAAACTTGGCTGCACGGTCTCCCGAGGGAGAACGTACACTCGGGATCTCTCGCGACGAGAGGGGACCGAGCCGGAACCTGGCGTAGCGGCCATCGCCGCTAGCACCAGGCGAGAAGTACCAGAGCTAACCGATACTCCTCTGGTCCCCGTCTACCTCTTTCCTTACGGAAGGGGAGACGGGCCCCGCTCCCGAAGGAGCAGGAGGACCAGCAGAAGGAACCCCCCGTCCCCCCACCGGGGTGGGACGGGGCCCTTAGAAGTTCCCGAAGGAGACTTCTTAGGGGGGAAGGCAGCTTCTTCTTTTTTCTTCGGCTTAGGGCCTTAGAAGTCGAAGGGGAAGAGGCAGCAGCAGACGATGAAAGACGAAGATGACAACCTTCCCTCTTCTTCCTCTTCCTCGTCAGCTCACGCAGGACAGTCGTCAGGTCCTCCATCCAGGCCGGAGCCGGGGCCCCCTATTGCCGAAGCAAAAAACACGGCCCGACTGCACCTGTCCGGAAGGACCTGGGACTGGGAAGACACCCACCTGGGGCAGGACCAGCATGGACAGGTTCAGGAAACCAGAGCGACAGGAACAGCAAACCAGCTCAGGAGCGGCAGGAACAGCGGCAGCGGTAGACCCAGAAAGGGACAGCCAAGCCAAACAGCGGGAATCACATCAGCGGCAGGTACGGCAGGCCAGCGATCGCCTCATAGAATCATCGGCAGCCAGCGGAACCTGGGTACTGGCGGCCGGTCCAGGGGCGAGCTGCTGGAAACAGCGGAAGTCTGGGCAGGCAACACGAAGAAAACAGGCGTCGGCGGCAACCCCCCCCTCGTACTGCGGCGGCCCTAGTAGCGGGCAGACGGCGTCACCGACACAGCATGGGGGGAGTAGACCAGGAGGGGGGGGGAGCAGCATAAGCGGCCGTGTAGTAGTGGAGACCGCCCCAGACCTCGCTAGACTGCAGCAGCCCGTGGATGCTAGGCACGCCCTCCTGCTGCCGCGGTGGTCATACCTGTCCAAGGTTCATCTCCCACTGATGTAGCACCTGCGGTAGCATAGATAGATTAGTAAGAGGGGTTCCCTCACGCACTTGGGGAAAGACATGCCCCACCCCGAACGCAAGGAAGACCCCAAATACAAAAAAATACAACGAAAAGAAGCTGAGCGGGGGGCAGGAAGGGAAAACGAAGAATCGGATACCAAAGGGAGTCGCGGGAGAGCTTTCCGACGACTTCCTGGCAGACCTTCGCTTCCCCTACCCCCGCCACGCAGTGAAAAGTAATATGAAATGAAACAGATACTGCCCTTGCGATTCACTTCATAGAACTTAAAGGGAAAAAAGATCAATTCCCGGGTAAGAACGGAAACTTGATCCAAATAATATGATGCTATCATAAATATATATGAAATGAAACAGAATACTGCACTTGCGATTTTTCACTTTCACGAAAAATAATCGTAGGATCCAATTCCCGGGTAAGAGCGAAAATTGATGCCAAATTAAATTTATGCAAATAAATCAATGAAAATTAAAAGAAAAGAATTATTGTCTACTGCGAATCCCTTTCATTGCATTTTATCATACAAAATAAAAGGCTCTGCCGAGCGCAATCACGCTCTCGGTATAACGAACGCACAGGGCAAAAATATAATGAAAAAAAAAAGAAAAAAGTACTTACATTTTTTCAATTACACACTTTCGCCCAAAAATACATGACTCGGCGCGAGCGCGCCCGCCCTCGGCACCGAGACATAATTCAAGGTTCAATATGAAAAGAGAGGAAATCGCCGCATCTACGGCGATAGCTCCCATGTTGGTTTCATAATTAAGTAATGAAAATGAAAACAGTGTACTTACAGTTTCATTTTCAAGTCAAAACAAACCATTAGTAAAAAACACAATATAACAAAGCATACGACGATGAAGCGGGCAGGAGCGCGATGACGAACACGTCCTTCACACGCGGCCGAAAGCAAAAAGTGATTTTGTTTTTACTGTCGGGACAAGCAGTTTTAACACCGTTCTCCCCTTGTCGAAGCTTACGACCGTTCCAGCTGCCGCTAGCACTTCCTATTGTTAAAAGGACCGATGGTTTGTATTACGTATCGGAACAAACCAATCCGCCACCTACCGACACATACATTGTTAACACTACAATTTGAAAGGAGCATTCCCAAGACCCCTTCTAATCGACCATAAAAACACAACACCAAAAAAGTTTAAAATTACTAACTTAACCCTTAAACGCCGATTGGACGTATTTTACGTCGACATTTTGTGTCTCTCAGGTGCCGGACTGGACGGTATTTTACGTCGACTACAAAGTTTTTTTTAAAATTCGCGGAAAATACTTTTAGGCCTACAGCCGAAAACTCTTGAATCACGCGCCTTGGGGGATGCTGGGAGGTTTAACGGATCAAGGTGCTGTTTTGTTTACAATCGTTACGCAGGCGCGCAAGCGCGAATTTCTTTCTTGCCGCACTAAAAAAGTATCTGTGGACACATCTCGGAAATTATTTCGTCACTTTGACATAATTTTGTTTACCATTTTAAATTAGCCGTTTACATGGAGTATTATATATGAAAATGTGCGCATTTTTATGTAGAATACAACCAATAAAACTACTCCGATGTAGCTTTTATCAGTTTGAATATTTCATATAAAAATAGCGATAAGTGCCAAAATTTCAACCTTCGGTCAAACTTTGACTCTACCGAAATGGTCGAAAAAACGCAATTTTGTAAGCTAAAACTCTTATATTTTAGTAATATTTCAATCATTTACCGTAATTTTTGCACCTAATTGGAAGTCTCTAGCACAATATTCGATTTAGGTGGGAATTTATGAAAAAACTTTTTCCTTACGTCCGCGCGGTAACTCTTCCGAAAAAAATCATACATGCGATTGTGGTAATGTTTTGCACCATTTTAAAAATTAGCCGTTACTAAAAGTTTTTATATGAAAATGTGCGCAATTTCATGCACAATACAACTAAAAACAAAAACCCCATGGTGGGTAGCTTTTATCAATTTTGAAATATGTTCATATAAAAAATGATAAGTGACAAAAAATTTCAAACCTTCGGTCAACTTTGACTCTACCGAAATGGTCAAAAAACAAGCAATTGTAAGCTAAAACGCTATACCTAGTAATATTCAAGCAATTTACCTTCATTTTGCAACAAATTGGAAGTCTCTAGCACAATATTCGATTTTAGGTGAATTTATGAAAAAAATAACATTTTTCTTTACGTCCGCGCGGTACTCTTCCGAAAAAATCATACGTGCGATTGTGGGTAATGTTTTGCACCATTTTAAATTAGCCGTACATAAAGTTTTATATATGAAAATGTGGCTAATTTTATGTAGAATACAACAAAAAAAATAATTGAAGGTTGTAGCTTCTACATTTTTTGAAATATTTGCATATAAATCACGATAAATAGAAAAAAAACCCCACGTTCGGTCAACTTTGACTCTACCGCAAATGGTTGAAAAACGCCATTGTAAGCTAAAAAACTCTTTACAGTCCTAGTAATATTCAGTCATTTATCTTCATCTTTGAAACAAATCAAAGTCTCTAGCACAATATTAAATTTATGGTGAATTTAAAAAAAAAAAAAAACTTTTCCCTTCCCTCCGCGTGCGGATTCTCCCCACACAAATCTCCGAAATGTGTACGTCCCATTTCTCTTTGGAATATTTGCTCCGTTTCATATTAGGCATTTCATAGAGTTTTTATATATTGAAAATGTGGCGCAATTTCATGTAGAATAAAACAAAAAATATTTGAAAGTTGTTAGCTTTTCTTATTTCGAAATAATTGCATATAAAAAAATATATAAATAAAATAAAATTTGACATTCGGTCACTTTAACTCGTCAGATATGATCAAAACTGCATTTTGTAAGCTAATATTCTTATAGTATAGTAATATTCAATCATTTGTCTTCATCTGAAAGAAATTTGAAAGTCTCTAGGACAATATTTAGAGTTATGGTGAATTTTTGTTGAAAAAAATATTTGTTTCCATACTGCGGACGCGTTACGAATTCATGCATTATTTTGTGATAATATTTTCTCTGTGTTGCTTTTATCGTTTTACAATGTGTTATATACCAAAATCATTGTCAATTTATGGGTATATTACAACGAGAAAAACAAAGGGAACTTGTACCTTTAACCGTTTTGGCGCACAGCGTGATTTGAATACAATTATATATGAAATTTTTGTTTTTTGCGCTATCATATATGCATTATTTATATATGATAAAAATGATGAATAATTTTTGTCATTTCTGATGGTTGCATACTAAACTTCAGGCAATGACAAAAAAAAGGAGCCAAAAATGAATCTTAATCTTGAAAACTAAGCGCGCTTTGTGATTTTTTTGAAAAAAATATTTTCCCGCTTCCGCGCTCACTCTGAAACACCTCCCGGCACACGGGAGACATTTTTTTTTTACCGCTTCGGCGTTTTAAGGGTTAAACTAACTATAAAGGATTAGGTCAGCTCCTTGCCCCAGCAACGAATCCGCAGACACGAACGGTCGAGAGAGAAGCACTTATCAATAAGTGACTTGCACGTCTCTTTAAGTAATTGATGCAAAAACCGAATTGCACCTTCCAATATGTGGATTCGACAAGAGTTCGTATCGACATATTCCTATGATACGCTAAGAGGTAGCTACAGCTCTGACCTCATGTGGCTTTGACTCTTAGAAGCCTTAAATGTTCCTCTTCCACAGGAAGCATGCGCTTCTTTATAACGTCTTTAATAAAAATACGCTTGAGCATTCTTAGAAAATCATCCTCTTAGGATTTCTTACGGAACACCAAAGGCTATCCACTTTCCACCAAGTAGCTTCTTCTCTCTAGGTAGAACTTGAGATCCTGACTGGGCACAATGTCCTCTCTAAGTCTCTCCCTAAACCAAAGAGGACAGTCCCTTAATCTCAAAAGTCCCTTGCCATGGTTTCAGAAGGATTTTCGTTCTTTGCTAAAAAACAGGGATTAAAGGTTGGAGCATACTGCAGAATCTTCTTAAAGCCCCACAGTTTCCTTCTAAAGTCAAGAAGTTTTTTTTTTCACTAACTCTCTTAAGCAGAGGCTAGTCCAAAGAGGAAAAGAGAGACTTTCTAGTCAAGTCTCTGAATGAGGAATTTTTTGAGGAGGTTCAAATTTCTCGGACATTAAATATCTAAGAACCACATCCAGGTTCCAACTAGGTGGTCTTATAGTCTTGGACTTCCGAGGGTTTCAAAAGACCTTAACAAGTCATGCAGATCCTTGTCCTCGAGATATTAAGGCCTCTATGCCTAAAAACAGATGAGAGCATGCTTTTATATCCCCTTATTGTGGTAACGGCCAGATTGCATTTCTCCCTCAAATAAAGGAGAAAATCCGCTATTTCAGTTACAGAGGTACTGGAAGAGGATACTTTCTGGGACTTGGGCCCATCTTCGGAAACACCTCCACTTCGACTGTACACGCGAAGAGTTGAAGGGTTCTTCTGGCCTCTAGCAATTGCCTTTGCAGCCTTGCGTGAAAACCCCCTCGCTCTGACGAGTCCTTCGACAGTCTGAAGGCAGTCAGACTGAGAGCGGGGAGGTTTTTGTGGTATCTGTCGAAGTGGGGCTGTCTGAGAAGATCCTTCCGCAGTGGAAGGGCCCTCGGGAAATCTATCATCCATTCCAGTACCTCTGTATACCAATCTTGGGCTGGCCAGAATGGGGCGATGAGGGTCAGTTTGGCTCCCTCCGTCGAAACGAACTTCCTTACCACCTCTCCTATTATCTTGAAAGGAGGAAAAGCGTACCCGTCGATCCCCTTCCAATCCAGAAGGAGACCGTCCACTGCAACTGCCTTTGGATCTGAAATCGGAGAGCAGTAGTTCTCCAACCTCGCATTCCAATTCGTTACGAACAGGTCGATATTGGGTCTCCCCCAGAGGTCCCAAATCTCGTGGCACACTTCTGAATGCAGAGTCCATTCCAAGGAAAGGACCTGATCTCTTCTGCTCAGAAGATTTGCTCTCACGTTCTTTTCCCCCTGGATGAACCTGGTTAGAAGAGTTATTCGCCGTTCCTCGGTCCAAAGAAGAAGCTCCTTTGCTTTCTCGAACAGGGAGAAGGAGTGAGTCCCCTCCCTGTTTCCTTATATAGGCTAGAGCTGTCGTGTTGTCCGAATTCACTTGCAACACAGCACCCAATACTTGAGGTTCGAAGTGAACGAGAGCTAGATGGACTGCTGCTAGTTCCTTCTTGTTGATATGCCAGGACACCTGTTCCCCACTCCAGGTGTCTGACACTTCTCTCGAACCTAGAGTTGCTCCCCATCCTTTTTCCGAGGCGTCTGTAAATAACACTAGGCGAGGGCTCGACAACTGAAGGGAGAGCCCTTGATTCAATCTGTTTAGCTCTAACCACCAACTGAGGTCCTCCTTTATGCTCTTTGAGAGCTGAAAGGAATCCAAAAGCTTTTGGTGCTTCTGATCCCATTTCTCTCTGAGGAAGAATTGTAGGGGTCTTAAGTGTAGCCTCCCTAGAGAAACGAACTTTTCCAACGAGGAAAGGGTCCCCAGAAGACTCATCCATTCCCTCGCGGAACATTGTTCTTTCTCTAGGAAGGTCGTCACTTTCCGTAAACATCTCTCCTGTCGTTCCTTTGATGGATACACACGAAAACCCCGAGAATCCATCAGAATCCCCAGATAGACAATGCTTTGCTGGGGATTCATCTGGGACTTCCCGAGGTTTAGTAACAGTCCCAGGGACTGAACTAGGTCCAGTGTTAATTTCAAGTCCTCCAGACATCGATCTTTTGATTGGGCCCGGATCAGCCAATCGTCGAGATACAACGAGATTCTTACTCCTTCGATATGAAGCCAATGAGCGACATTCCTCATAAGACCCGTGAACACCTGAGGGGCCGTGGCAAGACCGAAGCATAGGGCTTGAAATTGAAAAACTTTGCCCTGTACCATGAATCTTAGGTACCTCCTGGACGAGGGATGGATAGGTACATGAAAATAGGCATCCTGAAGGTCCAGGGACACCATCCAATCCCCTGGACGAAGAGCTGCAAGAACGGAGAAAGTCGTCTCCATCGTGAACTTCGTCTTGACAATGAAGCGATTCAGGGCACTTACGTCCAGGACTGGTCTCCACTCTCCTGAGGCTTTTGGTACAAGAAAAAGAAGGTTGTAGAACCCTGGAGATTGAAGGTCTTAAAACCCTTTGTTTCTATCGCCTCTTTGTCCATCATTTCTTTCTACTAGTTGTAGCAGGGCCTGGTTCTTTAAAGAATCTCGGTATCTTGCTGTTCAACTCCCTTGGAGTTGTTGTTAAGGGAGGCTTCTCCCTGAAGGGGATAAGGTATCCTCTCTCGAGGATAGAGAGGGACCAGTTGTCCGCCCCTCTCTGAGCCCAGACTTTCGCAAACTTCAGCAGTCTGGCTCCTACTGTAGTCTGGAGGACTACTTTCTCTTTGTGGTTCAGGGAAGGGTTTGCGTGCTGATCTTCCTCTCTTAACCGGTCTCCTACTCCTAAGAGAGGGTCTAGCCGTCGTTCTCCCTCGAAAGGGCTGCTGAAAAACAGGCTTCTCTCTTTTAGCCAAAGGGACTGCTGGTTTTAGTCTTTTCGCCGACTGCGCAAGCAGATCCTGAGTAGCCTTTTCGGATAAAGACTTAGAAATATCTCTCACTGTCTCTTGTGGAAACAGGTGACTAGACAGGGGCGAATAAAGCAGGGAGGATCTCTGTAGAGGAGACACCGATTTCGTCAAAAAAGAACTGTAGACAGATCTCTTTTTAAGGACTGCCGATCCAAAGAGAGAAGCTACCTCCGTAGATCCAGACAAGAAAGTGCACTCGTTAAAACTTCCATCGAAACAAAGTCTGGATCCTGTGCTCTCTTGGCCAGGGCTCCCAAGGCCCAATCCATAAAATTAAAGACCTCAAGTGTGCGAAATAGACCCTTAAGTAAATGGTCCATTTCGCACATTCCCCATGAGGCCTTTGCCGAATGAAGAGAGCCTCTTCTAGACGAATCCACTAACGCTGAAAAATCAGCATCAGCTGAAGAAGGGAGGCCCAATCCCATTGGCTCTTTCGTGTCATACCAGACACCTGGCTTACCTGCCAACTTCGAAGGAGGGCAGGAAAAAACCGTCTTGCCAGCTTCTTTTTTAGAGAGGAGCCAGTTCTCCAAGCTCT
Source organism: Macrobrachium nipponense (assembly GCF_015104395.2). Taxonomy (NCBI): domain Eukaryota; kingdom Metazoa; phylum Arthropoda; class Malacostraca; order Decapoda; family Palaemonidae; genus Macrobrachium; species Macrobrachium nipponense. The sequence goes on along the minus strand of NC_087217.1, from coordinate 40,027,662 downwards.
TGATGGCTTTCTTCATCGAAAGGGTCGGATTCATTTTCATGAACGAAGAGGACTTGAAAAGCTTAGTGCTTGAAAGCAGTGATCCCGGCGAAGGAGGATCTGCATGACGAAGAGAGTCACCGAACTCTTGAAGAAGCAGGGCTGCCAATCTCTTGTAATCCGAGACGCCCGCATCTACAGGAAGTTCCTCCTCAGATACCTCTTCAAAGGTAGCATTAGGAGAAGAATGCCTCTTCGGAGAAGGAATCCTAGAAGGAGAAGCGCTCTTTTCCTTCGAAGGAAGTTTGGTAGAGGAAGGAAGACCACTCCCCAAAGAGATCCTATTGCCTGAAGAAACAGTTTCTACTGGAAGGGGCCTCGCAGAAGAAGAATGCCTGCTTCTTCTCAAAAGTTCTTGCTGCCTGAGAGGGGAAGAGCTCGCATCTTTACAGGAAACTCTATAAGGAGTAGGGCGAGAATCCCGTAACAGGCTCTTGGCGCCTGTGAGGAGAGGCGCTAGCGTCACGTCGGTAGCGTCTATCAGGCGCGTTGGGGTAGAAAAACGTCTGCTCTCATCCTGGCTCCTGCCAGGAAAGGGGTTTACTTCCTTCCGAAGATTCTTGTGAGAAGGCAAACTCGTAACTCTTAAGGAAAGCCTAACAGGAGTAGGGCGTACAGAACCCATCATGCTCTTTTCAGGCTCCTGGCGTCTGCGTGGAGAGGCGCTAGCGTCCCGTTCTGGGCGCCTGGAAGGAGTAAAACGCCTGGTTGAAGAATACCGTTTAACATCACGATGGAGCCTGCTAGGAGAGGCTCTAAAATCTCTCTGAGAACGTCTGGGGGGCGAGATTCCTTCTCTCTCTCTGCGTCCCCGTGAATAACGGAGACTATCTTGTTCCTTAAGATAGCAAGGAGAGGCGCTTCTATCTCTCAGAGAACGCCTATAAGGAGAAGAACATTCTTTACTCCTACGAAAGGATCGACTACTATCCTAGTCAGGAGAGGGGCTTGCGCCCTTATTCGGGCGTCTAGACGAATGCGAGATCCTACTAGAAGAAGCTCTTCTGGTCAGAGTAGTAGATCGTTCTCGAAAGGGAGAGGCGTATAGCAACGATCTTGTTGGGGAGTAGCACCTTCCAGGAGAGAGACGCCTACCAGAGTCCGAACGCCGACTTGACGACCGTCTCTTAAGAGAGCTCTTTACTGGAAGAGAGACGTCCTTCCTGCGAGAAGGCTCCTTAGACAGCGAGCCTACTAACGAGGATAGCTGCTCCTGCAGTCCTACCAAGAACTTCTTTGTAGAAGCACGAATTCCTTCCGGAGAAGAAACAGGAGACTTCATCGCTCTCTTCTTCTGAGCGGGAGAATACTCCGGAAAAGGCTCTGGGCTGGAGTCTAATGCGTCTCCTGCAGGCGCCTTCCAGGCTCTCTTCAGAGGGCGCGACTTAGACGCGGAGCTCCATCCGCGTCTCGGAGAAGTAGAATCCGAGTCGGAAAAACACTTCCTAAGGACGCTTTGTCTATAACTGTCCAAGGCAGCCTGGGACGAGTCTACAGGGCCTGCCGAAGGGACGCCTGACCGTTGGGAATACTCTACATCCCCCTTGCTGCTTTCGACATTCCTCCTCCCTTGGTCATGGGAGTCTGAAAGAGGTCTGGGCCTAGGAGCAATGCGGAGTCGGTCAGACGCCCCCTCCACTACACTGGGGACACTGTACACTTCACTGCACACTTCACTCTTACCTTCCATTTCTCGTAATTGCCTTTGCAAATTACGGATCGACGCTTCCATTGCAGCTTTCTCTGATCGAGACGAATCTACGATTTCGCTGCGGGGGGAAGGAGCTGAACCTGCGTTAGCAGTAGGAGAAATTACATTGGAAATAGAAAGATTGTCCTGATCCAAAGAGCAGGACCTACTTGAACTTTTAGCAGCTTTCCTAATTCTATCTTTCTCCAACTTATTTACATACGCAGTCAAACTCTTCCATTGCACTTCAGTCAAACTCAAACATTCGTCACGTGTTACTACTGAGCATTCATTCCCCCTACATTTAACACAAATAGTGTGAGGGTCCACCAAAGCTTTCGGCAGTCTCACCTTACATCCTTCTTTCACACAAACTCTAAACGAGTTTCAGGCACAACATCAGCATAATGAAGAATCCTAAGCAAATCCAAATAACGGTCCAAATCAGCGTATACCAAAGCCAAAGAAAGAATACTTCACCAAATAATCCTTAGCAAAGCAAGCAGAATTCCGTGCAGGAGGAACTAACAACGATGTGTTAGCACCGGCGACAGAAAATATCTGGTCTGAAAACGGGAATGGCTAAGTATATATCTGCCGGGGGAAGTTGCATGTACAAAACTTTATTATAATATAAATTTCATA
>NC_087217.1:40002693-40024788 GCF_015104395.2 Macrobrachium nipponense | reverse complement strand
ATTGACATTAGATGTCGCACAGGCGGCCAGCGTGTTTTTCTCGTCCTCTTAGGAGAGGTTTTTAAGAAAGGGGACGCTTCTCGTCCTACTTCTCGTCCTATTCTTTCATCATCACCCGAACATTTCGAAGACTTGACTCCTAAGAAGAGATTCAGGACGTCTTCTGATGAGGACGCTTTTGAGAACTTTCATCGTATTAGAGTCCAGAGGAAGAAGAAGGCATTAACTCGCCCTTCTTCGCATATGATGAGTCCTTCGCCTGAACGTGGAACTTCACCATCTAATGAGACTCGTATGCAATTGCGTCAACGATTGTCGGCTTTCTTCGCAAGGAGAGAAGAAGAGCCTCAACGGCGTAGAAAGGATCTTTGGCTTCCTATTAAAAGATCGAAACAACCTTTGTCGGCTTCGCCTCATTCTTTAGCCTCTCCTGCGTCGTCTTCTTCTGGATCCTTCAGACTCAACCGAGAACACGCAAGTGGCGATGGGGACAGAAGCGTTAGATGTCGCACAGGCGGCCCTCGCTTTTGTCAGGAGGTTGAGAACGAGCAAGAGAAGCCTCGTGTTGACGTTCGCCGGACTTCTGCATCAACTCGACGCTTCTATCATGAGAGAGCCTACCAACGCCAGAAGTATCAGGACGTTCGAGAAGGCTCTAGGATTCAAAGAGAGCAACGTTTTTATTATGTGTCTGATCTTACTTCCTCAAGGGAAATACTGTATGAATATCGACGAAAGGCTCGTGCTTTAGAATATGAGAACTCGCAACGCTTTAAGAGAGATCGTAAGACTCACCAGGACGCTCGGGAGGACGCCCCGATGCAAGTTAAGCGTTCTAAGCGAAGTTTTAAAGACGCTCGACGTCCATTAGAGCATGTCCCGTTTCAGGACGCTTTTGAGGACGCTTCTTTGATGGATAAACTTTTTATAGACAATAGAGTCCAGCGGGATCGAAAGCTTTCGTTGAAAGACGTGCATCTTCCTGCGAGTCCTAAGTCTTGCTCCCTGATCAAGGACGCTCGCGATGACGTTAAACGCCCGGTTAATCGGGATTTTCAACTTAGATCAGACTTCTTTTCCGTTCAGAAAGATAAGCGTACTCAACTGAGAGGAGCTCGACAGGAATCCCGCAAAGAGGCTTTTGAAGAACCTTTGCCTCTGATGGCTTCGAAAGACAAGGCTTTACAAGAAAGTCTTAGAGTTTCAAGGACAACAGCGGAACATTCGCGCATTGTTTCGTCTATTCCTTCAGCGGATAGGAGCTCCCCCTTACGAACAGAGCCTCGAATGACAAGTGCTTCTTGAACTAACAAAGAAACTTTTGACCCGTCAAGATCAAGGAGAGTCTTCTAACGATGCACATCCTGCAGAAGAAGAAGAGCCTGCAGAAGCCTCTACGGATTATAAGCACGTTAACGCGCTTACTGAAGGAATTGTTTTTCGGAAAAAATTCCAAGCACCAGTTCCTCTCTACCGCCTTCGAAACTTTCTTCATCCAAGACGAGAAAAGCTCCGGGTTTTGTTAGGATGGCTTCTTCGCTTTCTACTAAAAGAGCGTTTAAGAGAATGAATGACTGGATGGAATCAAGGAAGACGAAAGGAAAGACGTCCTTTGCGCTTCCTCCAGCTAAGTTAAACGGGAGGGCCAGTATATGGTATGAGACCGGAGAAGAAACAGGGGTGAGACTTCCTTCATCTGCACAAGGTGATTTCTCAAACCTGGTCGAAGCACCGAGGAGATCTTACCTGTCCTCGGCTAAGGTTTCATGGACTATACCTGAGATAGATCACCATCTAAAAGGACTGTACAGGACGTTGAAAGTATTTAACTTCCTAGACTGGTGCTTGGGAGCTTTAGGTCTACAAGCTAAGACCCCAGAATCAGTTTCATTAGAAGAGTTATCGAGCGTCCTGTCATGTATGGATAAAGCAGTAAGGGATGGCTCAGATGAGTTAGCGGCCCACTTTACTACGGGAATATTAAAGAAACGGGCGCTTTTCTGCAGTTTTGCTGCTAAATCAGTTTCTCCTACACAAAAAGCAGAGTTATTATTTGCCCCCTTTTCTTCCCATCTTTTTCCTGAAAATATGGGTAAAGGATTTATCTGTGAACCTGAAAAGAGAAAGCGACACAGGATTTGCTGTCTCAATCATCTAGACTTCCTGCGGCGCAATCCTCTTCTCGAGCAGCTCAAGTACCAAAGAAGAATTTTAAGCCCTTTCGTGGCAGAGCAACATCAAGAGCTTCTACAAGAGGAAGGCTTTGCTTAGAGGCAAAACCCCTGCAAAACAAAGGGAAGAAATGACAACCTTGCCCTTCAGGCACCGGTGGGAGGGAGACTTTCTCTCTTTGCAGAGGCTTGGAGAGCAAGGGGGATGGACGCCTGGTCCCTCAAGATAATAGAGAAGGGATACAAAATTCCCTTTTCTCTCCATGCCGTCCTTTAAGCATGAAGCCTATAGACCTGACCGTCACCATCTTATCAGCCAGAAAAGCAAGAGATTCTACTCGATTTATTAAGATCAGATGATCGAGAAGAGAGCAGTAGAACGAGTGCTCTTAACAGATTCCCCAGAGGCTTCTACAACAGGTTATTCCTGGTTCCGAAGCAGTCTGGGGGATGGAGGCCTGTCCTAGATGTCAGCAGTCTGAATCTTTTCGTGAAGAAAGAAACCTTCAAAATGGAAACATCTCAGTCGGTCCTGGGCCTTGAGACCAGGGGATTGGATGGTGTCATTGGATCTCCAGACGCTTACTTCCATGTTTCCCATCCATCCCCAGTCCAGGAAGTTCTTCAGGTTCATTTTAAAGAGGACAGGCCTTCCAGTTCAGAGCTCTATGCTTCGGACTGAGCACAGCTCCAATGATTTTCACTTTTCTCATGCGGAACGTGTGCAAAGTGGCTTCACCTCTCGAAGATACGAGTCTCCCTCTACCTGGACGACTGCTCATACGGTCGTCATCGAGAGCAAGGTGTCTTGAGGACCTTCAGACTACGTTACTGTTGGCGAAATCTTTAGGTCTCCTGATCAATTACGAAATGTCCCATCTGACCCCAACACAGTCCATCGTGTATCTGGGGATTCAGATGGATTCAGTGGCTTTTCGGGCTTTTCCGTCGCTAGAACGTCAACGGAAAGGCTTAGAAAAAGTGTCAGCCTTCTTGGAGAAGAAACATGCTCAGCGAAGGAATGGATGAGTCTGCTGGGGACCATTTCTTCGCTGGAGAAGTTTGTTTCTCTAGGGAGGTTACATCTCAGGACCCTACAGTTTTTCCTAACAGAAAAATTGGCAAGACAAAACAAAACCTAGAGGAGGATTGAGAATCTCCCGTTGGTCAAGAAACACCTAGAGTGGTGGCTCGATCCCACCAAGATGTCGAAAGGAGTGTCCCTCAGTCTTCAGAACCCCGACCTAGTGTTATTTACAGACGCGTCTATGACAGGCTGGGGATCAACTCTGGGAAAGGAGGAAGTGTCAGGCCTCTGGAGAAAGGAACAGAAGCCTTGGCACATCAACCTCAAAGAGTTAGAGGCGATTCGCTTGGCACTTCTAGCCTTTCAAGTTCGAATCGTAGGCCGAGTTGTTCAGATCAACGCGGACAGCACCACGGCCCTTTCTTATATCAAGAAACGGGGGGACACACTCTCGTTCTCTCTTCAAGATAGCGAGAGAAATCCTGTTATGGTCAGAAGAGAGGAACATAACTCTCTTGACAAGATTTGTTTCAGGAGTCCAAAACGTCAGAGCAGACATTTTAAGCCGTCGCAATCAACTGATTCCAACAGAATGAACTCTGCACATAGAGGTCTGCCAACAGTTATGGAAAATATGGGGACGACCGTTAGTGGACCTCTTCGCGACTTCGAAAACGAAGAGACTGCCCCTTTACTGTTCTCCGATCATCGACCCGGAAGCAGTAGCGGTAGACGCAATGCTTTGGGACTGGACGGGGATGGATGTATACGCCTTTCTCCGTTCAAAACTTCTGGGAGAAGTAACAAGGAAGTTAGCAGCGTCGGAAGGAACAAGGATGACACTAGTCGCACCATTCTGGCCAGCGAGCGAGTGGTTCACAGAGGTCATGTCCCTGCTAGTGGACTTTCCAAGAATCCTACCAGTAAGACCCGATCTTCTCAAACAGCCCCACTTCGAGAGATAGCACCAAAACCCGTTCGCTCTGAGTCTGACTGCATTCAGACTATCAAGAAACTGGCAAGAGCGAGAGGGTTTTCAAAGGCGGTGGCAAAAGCTATCGCCACTGTGAGAAGAGTTTCCTCTCAATCTGTCTACCAGTCTAAGTGGGCTGTTTTTAGAAGATGGTGTAGGAAAGAAGGCATTTCCTCTCCAAGACCTCTCTAAGATGTCGACAAGCTTGCAGTATTAACAATTAGCAGGATACAAGATACAAGAGTATGCTGTCAACAGTATTCCGTCATAGAGGCCTAGATTTGACGAATAATAGGGATCTTCACGATCTTCTGAGATCCTTCGAGACATCAAAAGTTCCACAGGTTAAGACACCCTCGTGGAATTTAGACATAGTTCTAAAATTTTTAATGGCGAGTCCCTTTAAACCTTTGCACGAAGCTTCGCTGAAAGACTTAACTAAAAAGGCCCTCTTTCTGACCACCCTAGCCACTGCGAAGAGGGTGAGTGAGATACAAGCAATTAGCAAAAAATGTTGGATTTAGGGGACACGATGCAGTCTGTTCCTTGAGTCCTTCCTTTTTAGCCAAAAACGAAAATCCTTCCAATCCCTGGCCCAAGAGCTTCGATATCAAAGGATTAGCAGGGATCGTTGGTCGAGAGCCAGAAAGAGTTCTGTGCCCTGTCAGAGCTCTAAAATTTTACCTGGATAGAACAAAACAAAGTAGAGGTCAATCGGACAATCTTTGGTGTTCTGTGAAAAGACCTGATTTACCAATGTCTAAGAACGCCTTAGCATTCTTCTTGAGAAGCACCATCAGGGAGGCTCATTCGTCCGCCTGCCCAGATCGTGATCTAAAGGATTCTGAAAGTCAATGCTCATGAAGTGAGAGCTGTCGCAACTTCGATGGCATTTCAGAAGAATATGGCGCTCAGCGACATTGTGAGCACCACATTTGGCGAAGCAACTCTGTGTTCGCTTCACACTACCTCAGGGATGTGTGAAAGTGGCATATGAGAACTGCTTTTTGCTTTGGACATACATATCAGCAGATTCAGTTTTTGGGTATGGGGAGCGGCACGAATCCTATCCTTTAGAAAATGGATAGGTGTGCTTTTGTATTATTGTTGTTGGTTTTTTTGGTTGTAGGGTCGACCGCTAGAGCGGACTTCCCTTTATTTTAGCCTTAAAGTTTCAGGGACTAACTTGTTAGGCTAGGTCAGGTGGTGGTTGTTTCTTTGCTTCGCTGCCCTTAAACCCTTTAAAGTATGGTCAATATGGTCTAGACACATTTGTGGTCACGCCCGTTGTCAGATCATCTAGATCTCACCAGCTATACAGGTCACGTCCTTGCTGGAGACTCTAGTAAAGCAAAAGTAGACTTGAGTGACAGTAATCACGAAGTCAGCTATGCTAACAGGTAAGGAACCAAGATGTCTATCATCTGCATGTGAAATGTTTCCCAAAATCCTTTTTATTCTGTCCCTCCCCACCTCCAATGGTGGGAATCAGCTATATATATATCTGACAGGTAAGTGTCATGAACAGTTGCCTTCGGGCCCTGATTCTGTGTATGGAGAAGGTAATGCCCTTTCTCTGATTTTAGAGTCTTTACGTACTCTAGAATCTAAAGTGTTAGCCTTGGAAACCGGCTCAGTTAAAGTGTGTGATCGTGCCCCTAGTGTTGTGGAGGGGGCGTCAGATCGGCCCCATAATGCCTCTAGGCCTAGACCGCTATCGGACTCCCAGGACTCAGGGGAGTGGATATGTCGAAAGCAAAGCAAGAGGGTTACGGGGGCTCCCCCACCGATCTGGCGTCCCTTTGGCAGGACCTGTTGCAAAGTCCCAGGCTGTCAAGGAGCACGCACGGGCGCGCATCCTTAAGGACTGCTTTTCGTCCTCCGAAGCGTCCTCCCCGCGCAAGGGGTGGAGCGCTTGGAGAGACTCTCGTCCGCTGAAAAGGACGTTTCGTGCTGAGGACGCTTCACGTCCTGCATCGCCGATTTCTTCGGAGGAAGCCTGTGACGCTTTTCCACCTCAGAAGAGAGGTAAAATCTCTTCCGACGAGGTCTCTGGGTTGCACGCACAGGCGCGTGAGAAGCAGGTAGCTGTACCTGTGAGAAGGAAGGAGGCGTCCCCTCGCCCCTCGGCTTCTCGCAGGTTCAGCCCTTCGCCTCCTTTGGTTTCTTCTACGAAGAACATTCTTGTGTCCCTTCAGGACCAGTTGTCGGCTTTGATGGCTCAGAAGACACGCCCAACAGTCGAGCCTAAACGTAGGAAGGACGTCAGGCTGCCTTGTCAAGAGGACTGAAGCAGTGCCCCCTTCCTACCTTCTCATCGTTCGTCTCTTTCTCCTCCTGCGTCTCCTTCAGTGCTCCTCTGATCTCGTTCTTCTAGTAAGGAGTCACGTGGACAGGACGCTTTGCTTCCCTCTCGACGTCCTGCACAGACCGCTTCGGAGGACGTTCTTCAGGACGCTCGGCAGGACGCTTTTCAGGACGCCTGGGAGGACGTTTCAGAGGACTACGACGCTCATCAGGACGCTTTTGTGGACGCTTTTCCACAAGAAAAGGCTTTCGAGAGCGCACAGAAGGACGCTTTGAAAGCTAAGTCTGGTCGCTTTAGCGGCAAGCGTAAAGACGCTTCTTTAGAGCGAGTTAGAGCAACCCAAGTCGCCTCTCATGACGCTCAGCGCGGTCAAGACGCTCTTCTTCCTTCATGCTCTAAGGATCGACGGAAGGTCGGTCGCGTTGAAGAAGCTTCTGTACCCAAACGGAGATCTTTGTTGAAAGTTAGTCCCGTTGAGCGCACGCCCTCTCCGGAGGAGCAGTCTCCGATTCCTCTTAGGGAAGAAGGAGAGCTTAGTCCGGCAGACTCAGTTGAGGAGGAGCAGCCGTCAGTTTCGTCCGTTTCGGATTATAAAGTGCTGGTGCGGCTGTTACGCTCGTCTTTTGGAGACAAGTTCCAGCCTGCTGCTCCCAGGTCTCCACCCTCTCAATTTTCTTCATCGAAATCTTGTAAGATCCCGGAGTTCGTGGAAATGAAGACTTCTCTGTCCACCAAGAGGGCTTTTAAGAAATTACAAGACTGGATGGAGCGACGGAAGGATCAGGGCAAGTCGACTTTCGCCCTTCCTCCCTCAAGACTCAGTGGAAAAGGGGGCATTTGGTATGAGACCAAAGGTGAAGTAGGTGTGAAGATCCCTTCGTCATCCCAAGGGGATTTTGCTAGTTTGGTCGACGCCTAGAGGAGGTCCCTTTTGTCGACAGCTAAGATTTCTTGGACGCCTACGGAGATAGACCATCACATGAAAGGACTTTTAAGGACTCTCGAAGTCTTCAACTTTTTAGACTGGTGCTTGGGAGTCCTAGATCTTCAATCTAGGAGTCCGGACTCGTTAAGTTTGGGGGAGCTGTCCAGTGTGTTAACCTGCATGGACAAGGCCATCAGGGATGGTTCGGAAGGGTTAGTGTCTCACTTTGGTACTGCTTTTCTTAAGAAGAGAGCGCTGTTCTGCAATTTTACTGCAAGATCAGTTACTACAGCTCAGAAAGTGGAGCTTCTCTTTGCGCCTCTTCGAACCAATCTCTTCCCCCCCCAGACTATGGTGAAGGACCTGGCAGGTAGCTTACAGGAGAAGGCTACTCAGGACCTCTTGGCCCAGTCTTCGAGACGTCCAGCAGTTCCTACTACGTCTTCTTTTGGACGTCCACCAAAGAAGGTTAAACCCTTTCATGGGGCTCCTCCCTCGAGAGCTGCTCCTCGAGGGAGAGGGCTTTCAAGAGGAAGAGCTTCTTTCAAGCCGAAAGCAAGCAAGTGAAGATCAAGTCCTTCAGACACCAGTCGGAGCCAGACTGAAGTTCTTTGCGGGAGCATGGAGAGAGAGAGAGATACGGACCCTTGGTCCACGATTTTGAGGGACCCTTGGTCCCTCAAAATCGTGGAACAGGGGTACAAGATCCCCTTTTTAGATCCTCCTCCTCTATCCACAACTCCCAGAGATCTTTCTCCTTCATATCAAGGGGAGAAACGACAAATTCTTTTCGATCTTTTAGATCAAATGATCGAGAAAAGAGCGGTGGAGCAGGTCTTAGACCTGGGGTCACCAGGATTTTACAACAGACTTTTCCTGGTACCGAAGCAGTCGTCGGGTTGGCGTCCAGTCCTAGACATGAGCAGGCTGAATCTTTTCATAGAAAAGATAAAGTTCAAAATGGAAACGCCTCAGTCTGTTCTAGGAGCCTTGAGACCGGGCGACTGGATGGTGTCCTTAGACCTGCAGGACGCATACTTTCACGTTCCAATCCACCCTCTTTCAAGGAAGTATCTGAGGTTCGTTTTGAAAGACAAAGTCTGGCAATTCAGAGCCCTTTGCTTCGGCTTAAGCACGGCTCCGATGGTATTTACCATGATCATGAAAAATGTAGCGAGATGGTTACATTCTGCAGGGATAAGAGTATCTCTTTATCTCAACGATTGGCTAGTCAGAGCATCGTCAGAAGAGAGGTGTCTGAAGGACCTTCAGTTCACGTTAGTCTTGGCGAGGTCCCTGGGACTTCTGGTCAACCTCGAAAAGTCACATCTGACCCCAACACAGTCCATCGTGTATCTGCGGATTCAGATGGATTCAGTGGCTTTTCAGGCGTTTCCGTCCCAGGAACGACAGCTGCAAGGCTTAGAGAAAGTTTCGGCCTTCCTGGGGAAAGGAACTTGCTTGGCGAGGGGAATGGATGAGTCTGCTGGGGACCATTTCTTCGCTGGAAAAGTTTGTTTCCCTGGGGAGACTAACACCTCAGGCCTCTCCAGTTTTTTCCTGGCAGAAGAAGAAGAATGGAGAGTCAAAGAGGATCTGGATGCGACCTTGAGGATCACCGAATCGGTGAAAAGCCATCTAAGATGGTGGCTCGATCCTCGGAAGTTTCGAGAGGGTTTATCTCTAAAGCTTCTGAGCCCCGACCTAGTGTTGTTTTCCGACGCCTCCGTGTCGGGTTGGGGAGCAACACTGGGAGGGGAAGAAGTGTCAGGCACCTGGAGGGGGGAACAGGTGTCCTGGCACATCAATGTGAAGGAACTAGCGGCGGTTTTCCTGGCGCTACAGTTCTTCGAGGAAAAGGTTGCAGACAAAGTTGTTCAAGTCAACTCGGACAACACCACGGCCCAAGAATCAGGGAGGAACACACTCCCGGCCTCTATTTCACCTAGCGAAGGAGATTCTGCTGTGGGCAAGTGCAAGGCGAGTCAAGATCCTGACGAGATTCATCGCAGGAGTCCAGAACGTCAGAGCGGACCTTCTCAGCCGACAGGACCAAATCCTGCCGACAGAATGGACTCTGCATCAAGACGTTTGTCGGGAGCTATGGAAGCTCTGGGGACGTCCTCTGGTCGACCTATTTGCGACGTCGAGGACAAAGAGGTTGCCTCTTTATTGCTCCCCTGTGTTGGATCCAGGAGCGATCGCTATAGACGCACTGCTCTGGGATTGGATGAACTTAGACCTGTATGCCTTCCCGCCATTCAAGATCATGGGGAAGTCATGAGGAAGTTCACGGCGTCGGAGGGGACGAGGTTGACCCTGATCGCCCCGATGTGGCCCGCAAGAGAATGGTTCACGGAGGTAATGTCCTCCCTTGTAGATTTCCCAAGGACGTTGCCATGGAGGAGAGATCTACTCAACAGCCCCACTTCGAAAGATGTCACCAAAACCTCTCCGCTCTGGGTCTGACTGCGTTCAGACTATCGAAAAGTTGGCCAGAGCGAGAGGTTTTTCTAAATCAGCTGCAAAAGCGATCGCCAACGCAAGGAGGGCTTCATCGAGAGCTGTTTACCAGTCGAGTGGGCTTCCTTCAGGGCATGGTGTAGGAAAGGGAGGGAATTTTCCTCTTCCACTACCTCTGTGAGCCAAATAGCCGATTTCCTGCTTTTCTTAAGGAATGTGCAGAAGTTGGCAGTCCCTACCATCAAGGGATATAAAAGTATGCTGTCAGCAGTCTTTCGGCATGAGATCGTTCGAGACAACTAAGATACCTCAGGCGAGACCTCCTTCCTGGAACTTAGACTTAGTTCTAAGACTTTGATGTCGAGTCCTTTCGAGCCTCTCATACTGCGTCTATTAGGACTTGACAAAGAAAGCTCTTTTCCTAACTGCTCTGGCGACGGCGAAGAGAGTTAGCGAAATTCAAGCCATTAGTAAACAGGTGGGCTTCAAAGGTGACAATGCTGTCTGCTCTTTGAGTCCCACTTTCTTAGCGAAAAATGAGAACCCGTCTAACCCTTGGCCCAAGAGCTTCGAGATTAAGGGTATGACAAGCCTTGTGGGCCAAGAACCTGAGAGAGTCCTGTGCCCTGTCAGGGCTCTCAAGTTTTACGTTCGCAAGACGAAGGAGGTACGAGGTCCCTCAGATAATCTGTGGTGCTCTGTAAAGAGACCCGATTTACCATTGTCCAAGAATGCTTTGGCTTTCTTTCTGAGAGACGTTATAAAAGAGGCTCATTCATCTTACCAGAAGACTGATTTGAGCCTCTTGCGAGTGAAAGCTCACGAGGTCAGAGCGGTCGCAACCTCGCTTGCCTTCCAAAAGAATATGTCGATCAAGGACATCCTTGATGCCACCTTTTGGAGGAGCAATTCTGTATTCGCCTCACACTACTTGAGAGATGTGAGAACGATATACGAGGACTGTTGTTCTCTTGGGCCATACGTGTCTGCAGACACAGTCTTGGGGGCTGGAGGTAGCTCTTTTGCCTACCCTCCCGTTAGTTAGGTTAGGTTAGTTTTTGTTATTGTGTTTTTAGGTTGTGGTGAGTCTTGTGTGAAGATCTCCCATCTCTTAGTTTAGTGTTCAAAGGGTCTTTGGATAGTTGGTCAGGTGGTGGTCAGTTGCTACGTTGCCCTCATATGTATGGCTCGATGGTCTTGTCACGTTGAGGTCACGTCCCAGTTGACAGATCATCCAGAGCGCACCAGCACTACAGGTCTTCACCTGGCTGGCAACTCTGATTAAGCAAAAGCAGGCTTAAGTGACAGTAATCACAGAGTCTACTTTGCTAACAGGTAAGGAACCAAGATATATATTATCTACTTAATTTAAGTTTCCTACAAATCCTATTCTGTCTCTTCCCACCATCCGAAGGTGGGATTCAGCTATATATATATCTGTCAGGTAAGTTGCATGAACAAAATGTTATTGTTATAATACAATTAAGTTTGTTCATACTTACCTGGCAGATATATATATAATTAAAGTGCCCACCCTCCTCCCCTCAGGAGACAGTGGCATTAATAAAAATATGAATATAAAATGGGAATGGTTCCTGATATCCGCCTCCCAGCGGCGGGAATGGGTAACTACCACCTGGCCGCCCACTTGCGTCGTGCCGCGAGTTTTTGAAATTCTGTCGGACTTCAGAAATATAGCTATATATATATCTGCCAGGTAAGTATGAACAAACTTAATTCGTAATTGTATTAATAAACACTCATAATAATAATAATAATAATAATAATAATAATAATAATAAGAAGTAGTAATAATACGATAACTAATTTCAAAAGAAAATTCTTCACTTTGTCTTTTTCTGTATCAATTTCCCTATCTCATAACTCCAGTGACACTCGGAGCTTGACAATGCCATACAATGGTCAACAAATTTAATGGTTTTATGTAATCTCTCTCTCTCTCTCTCTCTCTCTCTCTCTCTCTCTCTCTCTCTCTCTCTCTCTCTTACTGAGATGAGATCATTTTCATGGACATGTATGTAATAAGTTTATCATTAATATTTTCCAATAATAATACTATAAGTACAAATTCATATCTGAGTATTTTAAATACAATAATTCATTCCATTTCTCTCTTTTAAATACTGTAAGGACAACTCTCTCTCTCTCTCTCTCTCTCCACAAGATACTAGTCATACATTTGGTGTTTCTATTTCTTCCTTTTATCTCTCTCCCTCTCAGCAAAAGAATTGAAAGACAGACAAACATAGTTGCACAGTCCTCTCTTTCTCTCTTCTCTGGAGAAATATATGTATTTATGGGAGGGGGAAAAAGTAGCCTACAGACGTTCATTTCAATCTATTGAAACCTAAGGAGTTATTTCTCCTCTCTCTCTCTCTCTCTCTCTCTCTCTCTCTCTCTCCATCTCTCTCTCTCTCTCTCTTCTTGTATTTTAATGAAAATATACAGTAATTTGTGAATACACAGTGTTGCACATGAAAAAAAGTAAATTAGTGATAATTTTAGAGATACGGCCCTAAGAAAAATTGCAAATTAGTAGGGAAATTTTCCCTGTGGACATGTTTTCAAGAACGTCGTTCCGGCTTACGACGATTTTCGGGTTACGACGCGTCTTAAGAACGGAACCCCCGTCGTAACCCGGGGACCGCCTGTATATATATGTAGAAAGCGGCAAAAGAACAGAGAAAATGAAACCATAATAATACGCAAAGGAGATAAAACCGCAGTGTACATCATAATGAATAGAGATGAATACATCAAAATGGATAATATACTAAGTGATAAGAATAAGTTTTAGCCACTGAAAAAAGACCCAACAAATGACCTCAAAAAGAAAATGATGAGACTAACAGAAAAAGCAAACAAAGAACAGAGAACAGTAAGCTTTCCAAAAATCATCAGAGACTTTGCACCCAGATACTGCTACGGCACAGTCAAGATCCACAAACAGGGAAACCCACTACAGCCCATTATATCCCAAATGACATCCCCCATGTATAAAGTGGCTAAGAAATTGAACGAAATTATAACGCTGCACATTCCTTCAACGTTCTCACTAAAATCATCGACGGAATTCATCGATCCACTGCAAGACACCACACCCGACGAAGACATAGCATCCCTGGACGTCGAAAGTTTATTTACTAACGTACCAGTGGATGAAACAATACAAATCATTACAAACTAGATATACCGCTCTGAGAAACCACCATTACTGATACCCGAAAAGATCTTGAAAGAGATGCTAGAAGCATGTACAAAGGAAGCCCCATTCTTCTCACATAAGGGCAAAATATATCGGCAAAAGGACGGCGTAGCAATGGGTTCCCCCCTTGGGGCTCTTTTTGCAGAACACCCAAAACCCAGAATCTATGGGAGATATATTGATGATATCTTTATCACAACAAAGGGCGAAAATGACATAGATGAATTAGTAAATAAACTCTGAGCAAATCTACATTAAATTTTACGGTAGAAAAAAGTAATGAGAAAATGCTCCCCTTCTTGGACGTTCTTGTGACCCAAAAAAACAACAAATACAATACCACCGCATACACTAAAAAGACAGATGCTGGGAGATGCTTAAATGCTAGAGGAGAATGCCCTGATGCATATAAACGATCTGTGGTAAATTCATACATAAAACGCACCATAACACACTGTTCGACGTGGAAAGTAACTAACGAAGAAATCAACAGAGTTCAACAGATGCTGACAAATAATGCCTACCCAGATGACATGATCCAGCAAGTTGTCAAAAAGAGATTAGAGGCTATCCATAACCCGACCCCGAGGGACAACACACGAGACAGAGACAAAGAAATAGTGATATACCATCAGATATCATACAACAAACACCACGAAGATGAGAGGAAAGCCATCCTTGGTATACTGCGAAGAGAAACCACCCCCCTAGCGCCATATAACAAAATAACAGCAAGAATTTACTGCAAGCCAAACCTTACGGCCTCACTGATAACGAAAAATAGTACGGCCCCATCGACGAAGAAGGAGGTTGAATCTGATATAGTATATAAGTTTGTCTGTGCTGACGAGCAATGTCAGTCCCCCCAAAAATGCTATATCGGACACACAACCACTACACTCAAACGTCGCATGCAGGCCCACAGAAACCAAGGCGCCATTCACCAGCACTTTGTGGATACCCACAATAAAAAACCATCCTTACAAGAACTTCTCACAAACACCGAAATAATACACAAGGAAGGCAACTACAATCATTTATTGATATCAGAAGCAGTCAGCATCGCCATGCAATGCCCCAACCTTAACATCCAACGCGAGGCAGACCGATCCATGCCCTCGTGTAGGAGGCAGCCCTTCAACTGCGTGGAACAAGACCACCACACGTGGACAGGAGCGCACACTAACGTTCAGTGAATTAAACATATATGTAATTACAAGTACTATCCTACTTACAACCAAGTTTGGTTCCGACCCACTGGTTGTAAGTCAGAATGGATGTAAGTCGAACCTTAGAAAGTGGCCAACATACTGGGTAGGGTATACTATCAAACCTTTGCTATATAAAAGTGCCTACTTAGTACTGTAATGTAATGTACAATCATTATTTCAATCTTTTTACCATAATGTACTTCTACTAATACATTTTAATCATTTATGTAATAGTATATATTACGTACAATCAGGCATTGAGTTACAATGGGGTTAGGTTCTTGCATGCATGTCAGAAGTCGATTCTTAGTTGTAAATTAGTTGATTCTTACGTAAATTGGTTTGCAATTCAGTCTACAGTACAGTTAATACCAAATGATGCTGCAGATAGGGCAGGGTAACTCAAACTGATGCTGCCTGAGTGATGAGAGTTCTCATGAGATGGCGCAGTGCCAAGTAACTCAATGGTCAACTGTCTGAAGTAAGGTTGTAAGTACGAGTGGTCGTATGTCGAGCAGGTTGTAAGTAGGATAGTAGTTGTAATATATATTTATGTATAATGTGTATATAATAACTTATATATAATAACTTACTTTCAACTTTTGATATAATTTCTGTTGTTACATATTTACTTATTGGTCTTATTTTATGTTTCACTATAGTCTTTTGTAAATACTTTAAACTAGGTATCTGGCAATTGTACTACCTTTCCGTCCTCATGACGTCACAAAATGCATGTAGGCTCATATTTGTATGAGTACGCTTGATAACGTCAATACGTAAAGGTTGACGAAAGAGCTGTCGCATGTAAAATTACTGAAGTAAATGGAAGAACCCCATTATGTGTCCATTAGTAACCTGAACAATGAAGCGAAGAAAATAATGAGAAAATATGAAGCAATTTCAAAAAAGCTGGTTAACAGTGAAAAAGCCATTCTATTCAATGAATGTTGTATCCGTTAAAAATTGTGCCCTAAAATATAATATGTTTCTATTTGTATATATATATATATTTATATGATATATATAATAATTATAATATATGTAATGATAATGAGAGTATAAAGATATAGAGAGATAGATATATATATAGATATGAAAAATGATATATAGTATATATAGATATAGTAATATATATATTATATAAATATATATATAGATAGATATATATGTATATAATAGAGAGTTAATTAAAATTATATAGAAGAAAACATATTATAATATATATCTTATATATAGAGATGTATATTCTATGATATATAAAGTAGTAGGAATTCGTATATATATATCTCATATTAATATATAGGTATATAGGATATAGATAGCTTAGGTAGAGATATCTATTTATATCAGTGATGGAAATGTATATATGTTGTATATAGATAGAGCATTATATAATTTTTCTAGAAGCTATAATAGATATAATAATATAAATATATAAATCATATAAGATATGATATAGAAGCAGGAATGTAGTATAAATAAGAATGTGAAAATAGTATAATATATAAGATATAGAGATATATTATATATATTATATATAGAGGATAGAAGATAAGATTACATAGTATGAGAGTATGTAGAGATTATAGGATATATAATCATAGTATAGATATTTTATGTGAACATAATATATTTATAGATTATAGAGTGATATATTTATAATCGTAATATAGATGAGATGTCTAGATATAAGAAATATATAGTCTATATAGATATATAGACGATATAGTGGGTAAGATAGATAGATATATACGATATAAGATAGAAATGATTAGATATAATATCTAGAAGTATATATCTGATATATTATATATATAGAACTAGAGATAGGTAAAATATAGTACACATAGATGTAGAGATGGATATAAATATATATATGAGATAGAGATAATCTAGATATGATCTAGAGGTAAATATAGTGAGATTTATGTATATTTTAATTTTCTAGTGTAGACCTCGATAAGATAGTAGTATGTGATGTATAATTTATGTTAATGAGATATAGAGATATAGATAGTAGATATCATAGAGTTAGTATAATTAAGTGAATAGGATAGTGATATACTATAGCTGCAGAATAAGAGTTATGATAATGTATATAGTGATGTATATATATATATATATAGAATGAGGATGAGAAGAATAGGGAGATATAATAGATTGTATAGAAGAATAATAGTGATGGGAAATACTATAATAGATAAAATATATACAGAGTATATATATATAAAGATAGAGTTGTAGATATATAGCGATATGATATAGAATCTATATGAATATAGAAGATAGTCAAATATATGGAAGAGATGTACGGTAAGAGATATGTAGTAACAGAAGAGACAAATGTATATAAAGTATTGTAACGATTGTAGAATAGTATATAGCTGATAAAGATTATTGATTTATATAGAATTATAAGTATAGGTAATATAGATAAAGATAGATGATGATAGATAGATATAGATGTAAAGATATACACATATATGTAATATGTGATTATGAAATATATGATATATATATATATAGGATATATTGATATAGAGATATAATATATAAGTATTATATTTATATTTTTTTATAATAGGGATTATATATGATGTATATGAGTAGAGAATATATGAGATCGATGATAGTAAATAGAAATAATATATAGAGATTATTATAGTATTATAAATTAGATAGATATATAATATATAGATATATGCTAGGAGTATATATAATAATATAAAGATAGATATATTTATATATAGATGATATAGAGTAATGTCTTGATATCTAACATATATATGGAGATACTATTAATATATACATGAGGATAGTATAGGATATTTATAAGGCAGATGTAAAATATACCAGAATATTTATTAATAGATATAAATATATATAATAGTATAATTTCTATTATCTATATCTATGGATATTAATACTTCTATATCTAAATATTATTATTGATATATATTTAGTAGATAGATATATACTAGATACATATATATATATATAAAATATATGTTATAGTATATAAGATATTTAGGTATAATATAATTATTTATATATATATAATACTATATATAATCTAATATATATTATTATCACTGATCATATTAATATTATTTATATTGAATAATATATTTATTATTATATCATATATAATATATATTTATATTATTATAATATATTATTATTATATATATAATATACTAAATAAATATATAATATTATTTAATTATATAATTATTATTTATCTTATATATATATGTATATATTATATAATATATATAGAGAGTATATTATTATGATAACATATTATAATTCTCCTAATAGATATCATATACATATTATATATAATCCGGTTATTAATATATATATTATAATATGAATGAGAATATATATAGATAGCTAATGATTAATATAATATTAGATATATATATATTAATATATCCTATTATATAGACTAGATATGATACACTATATATATACAATCATATAATTATAATATATATTAATATATAGATATAATATATATTATATATATATATAGAATATTAGATATTATATACTATATAATGTATCTAATATATACATATATAATATATATTATTAATGACATATAATTATTATCTATATATTGTATATAACAGTATTCATAGGATATTATACATATATAGATTGATAAGTATCCGAGATATATAGGAGGTAATAATACATTATAATTAGCATTATATATTATGATAGAATTCATTATAATAATATAATATATAGCTATATGAGATAGTATATATCCATAATATATACATATATATATATATATACTATATAGTATATTATAATTATATATAGAGATAATAGATAATACAGATTACAGACTATACTAGATATACATAATAATAAGCATATATATTATATATATAGGTATATCTATGATATATTACATGATATATACAGAATACTATACCTATTATATACTATATTATTATATATAGATAGATATTATAGATATAGAGATTACATAGTCGAGTATATAGATATATATATATAGATATATATATATATAGCATATAATGATATAGATAGTATACATATATATACAATAGATATAATCATATAATATATATACAGATATAATATATCTATATAATATACCCATATATATAACATATATATATATTATAATAGAGTAATATATAGATATATATATTATGGATATATAGATATATATATATATTAGATATTCCTATATATATTAATATAATATATAATATAAATATATTATCATTCTTATAGATAATATAGATAATGTATAAGATATTTATATAATAGATATATATAGATTATATATATAATATATATAAATATAGAATTTATATCCATATATATATATATAGATATATATATATATATATTTATATATATAGAATATAATAGATATATCTTAGATTCTATATATAGATAATTAATATAGATTATATAGAATATATAGAGATATATATATATATGTATATATAATATATTAAGATAATATCTATATAATATTATATATTATTATATATATATATATAATAGATATATATAAGATATTTATCGATATATGATATATATATAATGATAGATATATAAAATATTATATAGATATGATATATATATACTATATGTAATGGTATTATAATATTTATAGTATATATCAAAATATATATTATCGATATATTAATATATGTACTATATATATATATATGAGTGAATATATCTTATATATTTTTATATATATACTCTAAATTTATAATAATATATATATATTTATATCTAATAAATATAATATATATATAGATATTATAAAGAATAATATATATCTATATATGCTAATAGTATAGCATATATCATAATATATCTATATAGATATATAATTAATATATGTTAATTGTTATATAAAATATAATATATTTATTAAATATATTATCCTATATATTTATATAAATTTGATATATTATATATATATCCTTATAAATATATATTATATATATAATATATATATATATTATATTAAAACAATGGATTATTTATATAATATAATCTTAATAATTAATAAAGTTATGTAATTAGAATATATATTATAGAATTGTTATAAATAATTATATATATATATAATATATATATATATTAAATATAGATATATAATATATGTAATAGAATATTATCTTAATAGATTATATATTTAATATAAATAATGTAATTTATTATAAGATTGTATATTATTTATATATATTATATATTATATACAATCCTATAATATATAAATTAATATAATATATAATATATAGATATATAATTATATATACATATATATAGATTATAATTATATTATAAGATAAATTAGATATATATTATTAGTATTTATTCTATTATATATTATATAATATTATAGTATATATTATATATATAAGTATATTATATACCGAATAATAGTATACCGATATCTATTATAATATATATATAATATATATAGATATATATATACTAATAATTAGATATTTTATTTATATATATATATATATTTAATAAACATGATCGATATATATTACGATATATATATATTATAATATATCGATAGAGAGATATATAAATAATATATAGAATAAAATAAGATATATAATATTCTATATTATACTATATATTCTATTGTAAAATTAATTAACCAAATATATTTAATTTATAATAGTTAAATATAAATATGATATAATATTATAGTTTCTATAAGTATATGTCTATATATCTAAATATATATCATTATATATATATGGATAATATATATATATATATTATATAGTATAGATAATATATAATCTCGATATTATATATTTATATAATAACGATAATATATATATATACTATTTAATATAAATATACAATATATATTTGATATATAATCGAATATGAATTATTTATATGTAATAATAATATATATATTTATAATATAATAGTATTATATTATATGATATATAGAAAGTGAAACCTATGTAATATGATTTATATGATGATAAAAATGAAATATATATTATATATTTATATATAAAATATAAATAAGTATATTTATATGTAACTATGTATTATATAGATATATATAAATATTATAATTTAGAGATTTACGTGCATTATTATAGATTCTTATATATTATTATCATATATATATATTGAATTAAATTATATTATATATATAATATATTTATAGATTACTTCAATATCTAATATATATATATAGTAGTTATTATAGTATTAAATATATATATATATAGAATATATAATATATATATTTATATCTATATTATCTATTATTTATATCATATCTATATACATATAGATTTTTTAATATATATAGACTATTAATATTTTTAAATTTATAATATATTATTATATATATATGATATCGTCGTTATATAATATCTATATTATATATATTATAGAATAATTATATATATTATATATTAGTAATATATATTATTATATATACTATTATATATATATATTATACTATATACTATATATATATATATATATATTATAATATTAATCTATATTATCTATATAATTATATTATATAATTATCTTATTATATATATACATAATAATATACACACATAATAATATATATATCTATATTATTCTATATATTATACATATTATATATTTATATATATATTATAATCTTATAGATTCTATAATTATATTATAATTATATTAGCCATATATATATCTATATATATAATATAATATATATATTATATATATATATACTATAATTACATATCTATAATTATATATATATATATATATGAGTATTAGATATACATATATATATAATATATATATCTATATATTAAAAGAATACATATATATACATAATCTATATAATATATTTATAATTATAATATATATATATATATATATTATAACACTAATAACTTATATATATAAATATATATGATATTATATATATATATATATTCATATTATAATCTAGAGTAATATATTATATATATGTATAATAATATTATATATTATAACATATATCTATCATATATTATATAATATAATAGTAATATATATATACTATATAATATTATACTTTTTTAAACATATATATAACATAATATATAAATATATATAATATAATATTATATATATATATAATTATAATATACATATATATATATATATATATAATATATTATATATATATTATATAATATATATATATAGATATCTATAGATATATATATAGATATATATATAGATATATATAGAATATATATAGCATATATATAGATATATAGATCTATATATATATATTATATATAGATATATCTATATATATTTATATGTATAGATATATATAGATAATTATTATAGATATTCTATTTAATAAGGATTTATAATATATATTATCATATATTTCTATATATAATTATATATATAGAATATATAGATCTTAATTATATATATATATAGATATAATCTATCTATATAATATATAATATTAATATAATTATATATATATATTAGATATATCATTAGATAATATCTATGATATATATATAATTTATAGATATATTAAGAATATATTATATATATGATCGTAATATATATATTTATAATATAATAAAATATATATTATAATCATATAATTAATTAATAATATATATCTATAATATATAGATATATATAAAATATATATATATATTTAAAATAATCTATATATATATATATATATAAAATATATATATATAATAATCTATTTTT
>NC_087217.1:39885193-39997693 GCF_015104395.2 Macrobrachium nipponense | reverse complement strand
ATTGACTCCACTTGTATCCATATTTATTTTATTTTTTTTTTTTTTATATTTATTTATTTATATTTTTTTATATATCTTTGATAAATTAATGGTTGGCTTGAATATGTGGAAAAGTGTTCTAGCGGCGTACCGTATAAGGCTACTTGCGGCATCAATTCTATAGATACAAGATATAAATGGATAAAGGTATTTTAAAACCGCGAGAACCGCTATAATCCAGTCCGGATCCAACATCACTAGTTTGTAACTCGTAAGACATTGACACTTCCTATTTAATTATCCGTTATTCTACCAAACCGATTGACTCTGGGTGATAAAATATATTATTGGTTTTGTTAACTTAATGGAAAGGAATTCACACAACGTGTTAAGGAGATTATTATTGATTTACACCACCCGAGTCACAGATTATTATGTGTTGAATTCCATATTTACTGATTTAGCACTCATAAATATTCCTAACGCACTCAATTGCGGTGTTTGTTTTTTTTTAGTGCTATTAATTCTATAACGTGTCAAGGAACTATTAACACTAAGAAGTGTTTATTCCCTCTGTCAGACTCGTAATTCTGTTAATAATTCTACGTATATTCTTTCAAGGATTGATTTGGCACAGGATAGGCCCCTAAACTGACAGGTGTCTTAGTGTATCCCTTGTTTTCATGACACGTGTTACAATTAGTTATGTGCTTTTTATATCTGTAAGCATTGTAGGCCAGTAAAATAGTGATTTGGGCTTTCTGTGACATACTATGGAACCCTGGATGACGGAATGCAACCAGTTTTATGACGATTGGTATGAAAGAGATTTATTACTACTACCTGGTCGTTAGTCATCTGCTGTGTTCTTCGGGTTTTCCTCGTCACAGACCTACATATAATATTACATTTGATTACATTATTCTGATACACATACTTTAAGTATACTTTTGCTTTAGGGTTTTCTGCTCGAAGTGTGTATTGTTTTTGCTTTAGCCGCTGACCCTGTTTCCGTTTCGAAGTGTTTATTGTTTTGTGTTTATTGCTGCTGACTCTGTTTCCGTTCGAAGTGTTTATTGTTTGGGTTATGTCTGTTGACGCTTGCTTTGTTCAGTTTGTAACAGTTCTGCGCTCCGACCCAGATATTCAATGCTCGCGATCTCTTGGGTTTAAGGAATTTTTTTGTTTTAGATACGGTTTTTAACAATAGGTACGGATGTTTTCTATATCTTTTAGTCCTAATAATGGTTCTTTGCAGTATGGTGCGGGATTGCGGGATAATGCGTTGCAGCTATGATAATTGCTTTCCCAGGTAGATATCTTATCTTGGCTCCAAAGACCTGAATGATCATTTGTCACCGAGTTCCTTTTGGACTGTGATTAAAGCCTTGAAAAACTCGGTAAAGGACTCATGTTCAGTAAGGACTTTATCAGGATAGCCATAGATTATGAACTTAAAATATACTAGTGAGTTAAAGATACCTAGCCCTTCCTTGCCTATTACTGCATATTTACTTTCAGAGGGCTTTAGTTTACGTGAATAAAAGCTTATAGGAAAGAACTGTTTATCATATTACTGAAGTAGTATCCCTCTTATCCCTTGGTCTGAGGCGTCTGTTGCAATAAAAAAAAATTCCTTATTTAAATCAGGGATTTTTAAGTTAGGTAAGCTGCATTATTCCGCTTTTAAGATATCGAACGCCTGTTGATGCTTTTTAGACCATAATCAATCTACGCTCTTCTTCGTAAGATCTGTTAAAGGAGCTGTCATGATTGAAGAGTTACATATTTGCATACGATTGTAATACCCACTACAGCGCAAAAGTGCTGTATCCCCCCCCCCCTTTTACGTTAATAGGTACCGGAAGTTATGAATAGCCGACACCTTACCACGGACTACTTTAAGACCTTGACTAGACACATAAAACCTAGATAAACATGTTCGGTTTTAAAAAACTCACATTTAGATATTTTACTCTGAGATTATTTGTCTTTGTCTCTGTAGCACTAGCTCTACTTTATGTGAATGTACTTCTAAGGTATTAGAAAAGATTACAAGATCATCCATATAGGCATGTAGGTTATCCCCTAAAAGTCTCCAAACACTATATTGTAATTGGGGCGCAACGTAAGCCAGAGGCATATGTAAAAATTGATAATGTCCCCTGATGTGCTGAAAACGGTATATGAGGTACAATCACTTAGGTAATGGTATCAGGTAAAAGCCTTTAAGTAAGTCCAAGTTGGTGAAAAAAAAATTTATTCTAACCTAACAGAGATAAGATGTCGTCGGTACATGGCACTGGAAACTATCGGGAGTCGTTTCCTTGTTTAAGCGTCAGAAATCTACGCAGATACGCCAAGTCCGATCTTTTATGGAGACATTGACATTTGAGGGAAAAATTATATGGGCTTATTTGATTTCCTAATGACTCCTATTACTAACATTTTCAACTTCGTCATTTATCTCTATTTTGAAATTTCATTGAGAGTCTATGCGAAGGTACGTATATAGCTTTATGTTTGTCCTTAGACCGTATTTTGTGTTAAATTACATCCGTTTTTTTTTTCCAGAGATCACTCGCTAGTGGAGAAACTTCCTGGTATTCAGGTAGAAAGTAAAAAAAATTTCTGCTGAATCACCTCTGCTTGAATGACTTTACGGATATTACTTTAGATAGATTATCAGAGAGATTCATCCACGACTGGTTGGGCGTGATTAAAAATTAGCAACAATAAAAAATGCGATATTTATAACTTCCGTATCCACGTATAGTATACTTTTAGGGCTTTGTTCGCGGAAATCGTTATATTTCAGAGTGTCGGGAAGGATTAAAATTTCATTTCCCAGCAAAGTCTTTTTACACGCACTAAGACATTCGAGGGTGCATGCTTCTCGAGATTTTGCGTGCAAAGTACGACTGCGGTTGTGGGAGAATTCTGTTGGGTCATTTGAACAATGTTACGATTTATGAGACAAATGTATAGTTCCTTTATATAAGTTAACTGTCTCATTTTTGTTCAAACGGATTTTACTATGTTTGAAGGTTTATAGGATTTTCCTTTGATAAACACGCCTTATTTTGCAGGATGTAAGATAATATTTTGTATACCCCTAAATGGATCTTACAATTACACTACATACAGATCAATGTTTTTTATAACTATAGAGGTATCTGTAAGCGCTCGCTTATCCGGACTTCTCATTAGGGAAGTTCGAACAACAGACGGTGAGTCCGTAAATACAAGATATTACGTGTATTAAAGAAATAAAACAAGATATTCTAATTTTTACGGCGCGTACAGTTGGGCTTAATCCACCAGTATTTATTATAACTTAATGTATTAAAATTAAAACGAAAACCTGCTCTGATTACTTATACGGTCGTGTGTTTCATAGGAAAAAATCCCTTTTTAATTCAAAAAGATATTGGTATGAACCAACATCGCTTTTCCCCACTCTGCTAGAGTCGCTTATTGTGTGGAATTTGCTTTGCTTTGAACACTTCGGCAGTTTTTTTGACTGACCTTGACCGCTTGACTAGGTGACACAGTCACCGAGTTTGCTTGTTTGATTCTGAACGGGCTACTGTTTCTATTTCTTTTTGTAATAATTAGGATCCTTCTCTTTATTACCATCGGCAACATATTGTGTGTTTTTAGCATTACGTTGCTGGTTACGTATAAAGCAATGAATGACTAACTATTAGGAACTGAGCGATTACTAATAAGACAAGTTATCTCTACTGTATTCAATATTAACTGTTTGTACTTCATTCTTTGCTAAAATTTGAAATAGTGAGGGATCCTGGTCAGCGCATTTAGCCTGATGAAAGTTTTTTACAGACGTGTTATTCCTTGCAATCCAGCCATATTTTAAAAGTTAAGTTGAGTCATTGAGGTTCGATATTTTATATAACTCAAAAAACTCAAGGCTAAAACTGCGATCGGGACTTTGCAAAGGAGCATTTATTGTCATGACCCGAAATAGTGTTACCTCTAATTTATCTAGATTTGTACGGGTGTTCCACTTGTTTTTGTGTGTTTTCTAATCACTACGGTGCTTAACGACCCTATCCATGCATCTGTATAAATACAGACGTCCACTGCGTAAACGCATATTCACTGTTTAATATGATTTGTTACGTAAGGGATTAATAATCACCCAAAATGATAAAATTAACATAGTATATGATTATGATATTTCAGTAGAACTTCTGGAAACAGACACTCAAAGATAAAAACTCGCAGTAGCGAAATCTCAATGATATAGATAATTTCTGTAAAAAAGTAAGATTAAGAATGTCTCGTAACTTCAGCCACAGGAATAAACGAAATTCGACCTGTAAAGGAAACACTCAAAGTTACTCCAAATGAATAAAAAATTGTACTTAGCTTGCTTTTGTGGGAAGTCACGGTGTTCCGATAACGACACACGGCCTTGGTCCTCCTTCTCTATTTAGCGGACGACCTGGTTTGGCTTCCAGTTTTTCCCCCGGTGCCGCGTTGTTTCGATGATTCGAGCCCTTGAAAATCCGATGCTGCAGACGCGTTCGGTTTGTTTCTTGCAGTGCCGGAAACGCTCACGAACGATGTTTTCTTGAATGATTCTAATGAGAGACGAAGCTTCCGTTGCCGTAGGAAAAGAACACGTCGGTTTTGTTTCTTGAAGTTATTCACTAACGATGATACTAAGTTGCTTGACGAATCTTGTTGTTTTCTGAAGTCGCTCACTAATGATGATACTAGGTTGCTTGAAGAATCTGCTGCTTTCGTCGTCGTTGACTTCATGATTTATTATTCTGTTTTTTTCTTCGTAGGACGTTGTAGAGTTCTTCTGGTCCGCTGGCCACCAATATTAGGGCTTATGTCTTGTATGATAAGGCGCCCTATGAGGTAATGTTAGACTAGCGATAATCTATACGCTAAGTCGGTTGGTATTGCACTTCCATCTTCAATGGAGTGTCTGGGGTTTTGTAGATCACTTACGAAGTCGGTATTATCTTTACGACGATGTGTTAAACTCATGGTTCGGTGAGGTTCTTGTAGAAAACACTAAGTATAAAAATAGATATATTCTTGAAGTTTTACATGCTGAAGATCAGATATGATTGTACAAGTCTTCTATGACGATAGCTTGATCGCTTCTGCCAATGATGATGGCTAATCCTATTCCTCTACATGATAAAGCTTAGGTAAAGAGGTACAGGTCTTCTAATGATGATAGCTAACTCTGTTCTGCCTGTCTACCATCTCTGTTACAAGTTATGAAGGAACAGACAGTAGTTCGAACATATGAACATACTATCAGATGACATAGTTTCATACGAACACACAATCAAATGAGACACGCTACAGATCACGTAGGCCGTAGTTGTCTCAAGCAGGGAGCTTGGACTAATGTTTATAAACAATTGAATGACTACAGGTGACGGCATGTCAACTTAGCCTACATACTTATTGTATACGTCATCTTTAGCGTCTCTAGTCTGATCACATTCCTGCAAGCAATCTGGTTGACCTCTTTAGTTTTAGACTTTTATATATATGGACTAACATTCCATATTTTTATTATGTAAACACTTACATATATATATATCATACATAAATATATATATATATATATAATAATCTATATATATTATATATATATATTATCTGAATAAAACCTACGGCGATGATGATGATACCGATCATTCAGAATTAACTTTGCAGATCTAAATACAGGCAGTCCCCGAGTTATGACGGGGGTTCTGTTCTTGAGACGCGTCGTAAGCCGAAAATCGTCGTAAGCCAGAACATCGTCAAAAATCCTAAGAAAACCTTACTTTTAATGCTTTGGGTGCATTGAAAACTATGTAAACTGCATTCTTATGGCATTTTTCATCAAAAAAACCTTCAAATATTGATTATTTTGCATTTTTGGTGTCATATTTCATCTGCCAGATGAGCGTTGTAGGCATCGTAATCCTGGAACATGTGTCGTAACCCTAGAAATAATGTCTGACGAATATAATTGAAAAGCGTCGTAACCTCGGAACGTCGTAAGCCAAGACCGTCGTAACCCAGGGGCTGCCTGTAATACAACGCTTTTCAATTATATTCATCAGAAATTATTTCCAGGGTTATGACGTATGTTCCAGGGTTATGACGCATGCTCCAGAGTTACGATGCCTACAAACGCTGAACTGGCAGATGAAGTATGACACCAAAAATGCAAAATAATCAATATTTAAAGTTTTTTTTATGAAAAATGCAATAAGAATGCAGTTTATATAGTTTTTAATGCACCCAAAGCATTAAAAGTAAGGTTTCTTAGGATTTTTGATGATGTTCCGGCTTACGACGATTTTCGGCTTATGACGCGTCTCAAGAACGGAACCCCCGTCGTAACCCGGGGACTGCCTGTATTTAGATCTGCAAAGTTAATTCTGAATGATTGGTATCATCATCATCATCGCCGTAGGTTTTATTCAGATCCGTGAAGTGTATTCTAAAGGTTTCTGCTCAGCCATTAGCTAAGACGAAAGGCTCTGCCTCATGCATTTGTGACATCATAGCGTAATGTGTATGAATTATTGGTATCATTGCGATACGTATGTTTCAGATCTGCGAAGTGTATTCTGATCATCCGCATCATGTATGCATCTGCCTAGAAGTCAAAGAGGAAGACCTATTTTCTCGAAAATAAAAAGCTTGCCCTGAAGTTGAAGATGAAGGAAGGAGCAACTTCCATTTGGCAGCAGTCAGCAACTTGAAATCTGTCATTTTTGAACATGAAGTAAGAATTTTTTTCTTTGCTAATTGTCTTGACTAACCTTTGGCATTTGATCATTTAGTTTTTCAGTTGTTGAAATAGATTTTAATGAAAATGACTAGTAAAAGTAATTAACAGAGTAGCAGGTGTGTTTGAGAGAGAGAGAGAGAGAGAGAGAGAGAGAGAGAGAGAGAGAGAGAGAGAATTGTTCGATTTAAACTTTTCAAAAAACTTTTCATGTTGAATTTTGAATTTTTATAATTTTTTTTTAAGAAATTGTAATTTCATATAAAATTTTGAACTTTCATCAGTTCTTTTTTAATGTAGAATAAGTTTATATGAAAACGATTACATAGTGAACGTGCTGGACAGAGAAACTGAGACAAGCGCTCGTAACCAAGTTAGTCAGGCCTAACAGGAGTGAAGACACGCATGATCTGCCAGTCCCCGAAACCTCAAATGGTTCACAAAGCCTTCCTTCAGCAGAAGAACTCTTCACGGAGGATGAGGTAGAGGAGTTTGAAGGTTTTTTGGCAGAGGTTAGGATTTCTGCCCATCATTTTCCTGTGGTATTCATTTACTTATTTACATTCATTGACTTAATAAAGGAACCTTAAGAATTAGCACAATTTTAGTTGTCCAAAACGTCACACTTTTTAACTCTATTATTTTGTCTCACAAAACTTTCATGACATCAGATTTCTGGAAAATAAACTTGAAATCCCTAAATAAATCCTCTGGAATTTGTGACAAAAAATGAACTTTGTAGCATTAAATAAATCATTGCTTTATTGGTTGAAAATGAAAGTAAAGAAATGTCCGAAACGTCACACATTTTTCATTCATTTATTTCATGAAGAATTTCCTATCAACATGCTCAATAACTGATTTGTTCCATCTAAGGTTTCATTGAGAGAGTGGAACTGGGTCAGGTGACAGGTCAATTATGGTCTCTGCTGATATCTGGATGATATCATCTTTATGTGGCCATCTAAATTCCCCAAAATCCCCAGTGCCTGCTGCTTCCATGCACTTGACAGTAAAACTGTCTTCATTTGGTTTTCCAATCACTTGCCCTTAAATTTTGAAAGCACAGCTATTGCATGTTGAACATTTGGAAAATTCTACAAAGTGCAATAATTAGTGTGACGTTTCGGACAAAATCTTATCACGTAGCTTTTATGTAAAAAATAATATTATCACCTGGATACTATACTCTGTTTTTTTTCATCTGTCCTCGGCCTATGGTGTTTTTGTATGGTAACACTGCGTCCCGGGCTTTAAACAGTTACGCTATTTGTAAGTTTTAGGTAAATAAAAGGATATCTGGGTGTACATTTGCATGAAAAGTGTTTTAATAATTTTCTGTATGCGAATTACACCGTTAATATGCGAAATAGGATATTATTATAATCGTTGAATGTAAGCTGAATGTAACTATCTAAAGCCCGGGACGCAGTGTTGCCATACAAAAACACCACAGGCGGATGGACAGATGAAAAAAAACAGAGTATAGTCACCTAGCCACTCCACTGCAATAAAGTGGTCGATATGGAGATCATGAAATGTATCTTGAGATTAATCAGCATCTTCCTGCTCTGGTGAAGATGTTTCAAATTGTGTATATCAAAGTGATTGGAACATTGGTCAATCTTGAAGTTGAGACAATATTTTCTTGGGCGCCCTCCATGACCTTCTGAGGCTGAAAGAGTAGTTGTTTCATTGCAGATTTACTCTTCGGAGTTGAGACTACCAAATGCAGGCTTGGCCCTATCTTCAGGACTATGAATGTGTGAAAAAGTATCTTTCATCTTGGTCTGCTTCTATTTTAGTGTCCACTTTGAACTTCCGGGCTTTGGCACCCCGTCTTCACTATCTCTACCTTCATTTAAATTACTTTTTCTCATCAATCTTTTCTCTAAAGCCATTTTTTCCATCTGTTATCATCTTCCCCTTTGTGCTGAGAGATTGTCTTTCTCTTCCTTTTAGCATATTCCCTGTCTTCTTGAATCCTCTGTTCTGTTCTGTTCTGTTAATTCCATGCTTTTGAACTCTTGACTGTGCTTTTTGGCTCCTCCTTGCCAATCTTTTTAATAATTTTCACGTTGTTTCTGTTTTCAAATCATTGCCAGCTCTCGTTTTCTTTCAATTTTTTTCTCTTTTCCTTTTCAGCATTTTCATGCTCTGAAGATAGATAACTTCTTAGTTTTATTCGAAATTTAAAGTCTGGCTTTATTTTTGGCATTTTATTCCCACTCTACACTATCTTTGAAAATACACTCTTGAAATTCACATTTAACTTTCAAAACTTCTTAAAATGTCTGTGATGAAGGAGACACTAAGATATGAACATCGTATCCCAGGAATAATATTACATTTTAGTATGTCTGAAACGTCACGCCCAAAATTCATCTGAAACCATTCTGGAAAATGGCTTACTGTGCCACTACATACTAATGGTTCAAGGAGAACTCTGATAGTTTCATTTTCAACACTAATCACTCTCAAATCCATTACAAGTGAAATGTAAATCAAATGCATAAACTTTTAGATAGTGGAAAAAATGAACTAAACTGTTAAAAAAAATTAAATTTTCTGTTGTATTTTATTGAATTTCTGGATTTTTGTTTGTGGTACCCATCAGTGATTTTTGTATACCAATTCAACATACATAATGTATCAAAATGTATATGAAGCATACTTCATACAGCATTTGTATGTCCAGAATACCTCTAACACTTACTACAATAAATTTTAAAAACTTTTACATTTAACTTCCTGGAACCTTTCACAAAAGGTACCACAAAAGGTGAAGATCTGAAAGCTATGCATCTTCTGAAAGCTTAATGTATCTACTTTACTAAATATAGCAATGGGAGCATTTATGTGATGTTCAAATTTCAGTGCTTTGCACCCTAGTTTTTAAAGTGGCCCAATTCTCTATAAGAGCGTGGCACTGTGCTAGACACCAGTGTGGAGAGACTATTGACTCTTGTAAGGTTTCTGAAAACCTTGATGCCCTTTTCCCTTCTTCCTTCGACCTCTCCGAGGTTGGTTTGATGATGCCATTTGGGGCCTTGAAAGATTCAAGCCCTTTGAAGATGCCGGAGGTGCATTGGCTCCGGCTGCTGCGACAACCGAGGCCTTGGCACTCGTCCCCATGCCTAAAGCTGCGTGGCTTGGTTCCCTGAGTTCTTCGGCCAAATATGGTTCGGCAGAGTCATTACTCCGGGACCAGTTAGCTGCTGACGGAGGGGGATTGGATAAGGTAATGGTATTTGGGATGGGCTTAACCCATTGGGATGACCGACTCTGGGGCGGTTTGCGAGGCCGCATCGTTGGTGGAGTGTCCACTATGGTCATGGATGTCTTGGAGGATTCCTATTGGAATTGGCTCTTCCTCGACTGCCGGCATGGGTAGTGGGGCCAAGCCAGTGGAGGGAAAGCGACCGGGACTTAGAGCTCTGGGAGGGAGACTTGATTCTTGTCTTGGCACTGGCACTGGCACTGGCACTGGCACTGAGGCCATTCTTGTCATAGTGAGAGGACTCAAAAGTGGCTCAACATCCATTAGGGACGGAGCCTGGCACTTTCTGGCACCTTCAAGTGGCACTGGCTGTGCAGAGGTAGTTCTTGGAGGCCCATGGCACGGTTCGGGGGCCATATGAAGGCGGACGCCCTGATATGGTACAAAGGTAGGGGGAGACTTAAAATCTTGTCCTAGCAGGACTTCATAACCTTCTGATATATAGGTTGCTACTGCCATGGTACCTATCTTAGAACGATGAGGTCGTGTGACTCTTAACTTGACAGTAGGCAAGAACATCTTGACGTGGTTGAGGCTCTATCGTGATGAATTGGTACCTATCAACCTGAGCTCCACAAGGAATTTTATCTTCTTGAATGATGGATACCTGTGCATCAGTGTTGTCGAAAGCTCGGACCTGGTGGGCAGGATAGCGACCTCTGGGAGGTACGACAAATATGGGGCCCTGAGCAGGAGGGCCTAGAACTGAAGGATTCGTTGCGGCCATAGCAATGGCAGAAACAGGAGCTTTCTTGGGGCATCCTGCCCTGGCAGCAGTGTACCTATGCACTTTGCATGAGTCACAGAAACTCTTGCTAAAATCAGGCCTGGGCCTGATGTTTCTGTTCCAGTGGCCGTTATTATTATTTTGTTCCAACACGTTATACAAACCTGAGGTCCTTTACATAAGGAATTACTTTCAGCGCCAGCTGGACTGGTCGTAAGATTTATTAACAAGGTAGTTAGGGAGTAACTGCTTTTCCGACGGTCGGGAGTCCTGCCCGACTGGATGTAAACATTCCTCTTTGCTTTCAACCGCCGTTGGGTGCAGACGTGTGTTGACCTCTCTGCCCGCTTCTGTCGTGAGATTGTTAATGCTCTTTTTGGCTTTTAGCCTTTATCCATGTGTATTTGTGTGTACATCTGTAAGTATTTCTTTTGTTTATTTTGGTATTGCAAGATGCAATCCCACAATTTGGATAAGCCCTCGCACCCCCCATCCAACTGGAGAGTGTGCCCTGGAGAAGGGCGGGACAGAAGTGTGGTGCTTTCTGATCCAGTGAAGTGGTGGATCCTCATGCCCTTTGCACAAGGTGCCGAGGGCATGAATGCAATTGTTTATTGACTTAATTGTTGTGGCTCTTGGTTGGAGGAGCAGTGGGAGCGGTACGAGAAGAGGAAGAAGACGCATGAGTCAGCCAAGGTGTCATCGGAAAGCTCTCCCTCGACACCTCTGGTGACGGACACATCGTCTTCTTTGCTCCCCCTCATCAGCTCCCTCTTCTGGCTCTCTCTCCTTCAGGGGACATGTCTCTCTCCGCCTCTTCACTCGATCTGTCGAGTGCAGAGGAGGGAGGGAGACATCCCGACCTTGAGTTGTACTCGAGGTCTTCTGTCTGCTCAGGGGGGCTTTTTCTCCGGGGGGGATCTTTCTCCTGCTGAGTGAACAGGAACCACCCCCTATTAACCTGACTGTTGCTTCCTCAGGTGTGTCTGCCTCCGCGGGTGGGGATCTGCAGCACGTGTGGCATTCGCTAAGTCTTCCGGGCACTCCGAGTATCCAGGTGTTACGGCCTCCGAGAGAGGTCCGCTTCAGGTTCGATATGAAATAAATAAAAAAAAAATATTTCAACACCAACAGTTGAAACTGGGGATACGAATATAGAAAAAAATACTAACACAACAAAGGTTTATTTACAAGCTTACTAACATAGGTAAATGCAGAATGGTATCTCCAATTTACATAAAAAGATAGAATTTTACACTGCATGTACTGGGGGAACAGTGAGGCAATTCAAATACTTGCTAGTCAATTTGGCAATTCGAAGCAATGGCTTCTCAAAAGGAAAACGGTGATTGCAGACGTCCTCTTGATTCCGTATTGCAGAAACTAGTCTACTTGTAAGGCAGGAACTCCCCAAAACCTCTAGCAGGACCTTTTCTTCTCTGAAGTCTGCTCGACGTCAAGATAACACGGTCGTGCACTCCTGAAGACGACTAGAACAGTATCCAACCAACTCTCGAGCAACTTTTTTTTCTGATCCTTCGTCGGTCCCTTTCTCTCTTTATCTCTCACGGATGATCTCTGCTGCTGCTGATCTCTCACTGATAATCTGATCTGTGGCTCTTACTGAGGATATCTCTCTGTGACTAACAGGTGTTTCTCTTCTACGATCTCTGCTGCTACGACCGTTGTATTTATACGGCACTCTGGGGGCGGAGCCTAAAGCGAGCGTCACAGACTTGCGAGATTTCCAGAACTTCCTAGATGAATCTAGACGAGGTATTGCATCAGAAATCACGGCGTTTCTCCCGACACATTGACGTGTGTTGCGCTCCACAACCCGCCCGACGATTCCAGAACAGCCGCGAGAACAGGTGCCTCCAACATGGGCGCGAAAGCCTCCTTACTGCCAAACTTCTCGAAAATGTGTTTTCCTTTCCTTTAACTTCCTTTGCTATGAAGCAATTACCATCACACCAGGCACTCCGAGTATCCAGGCACTCTTTCTTCATCTGGCTGCAGCCCCGGTTACTTACGGGGTGGAGTTGAGGATGACCACGACGGTCTTGACCCTGGGGTACGGGGCTCCTCCTCGCCTGGTTTACACCCAGCACGTGACGATGGTCACCCACACAGCCGTGGTGCAGGCCCCGTTGCCACGGGTCCCCAAGAGAGAGTATTTACCCCCTCCCCCAGGTTTTGCTGTCCTTGCTCCTCCTCCTGACTTCGAGTGCCCGAAGAGCTCGGCTGTGGATCTTCCACCTGTTGCCGTCGCCATGCCTGCTGCCCCTGTTCCTGCCCGAGGAAGTGCTGCCGCTCCTTCAGTTTCTCCTGCCCAGGTGGAACTGGGCCCCGCTGCCCCCACAGCCGCCACAACTCCTGCCTGGATGTGAGACCTGTCTGCTGTCCTGAGGAAGTTGGCAAAGAGGAAGTCGAAGAAGAGGAAGGTGTCGTCGTTGTCTTTTTCGATTTGTCGTCGTCTTCTGCTGCCTCTTCCTCTTCTACTTCCAAGGCCCCCCAGCCGAGGAATAAGAAGGTGGCCTCTCCCCCCCCCCCCCCCCCCCCCCCCCCCCCCCCCCCCCCCCCCCCCCCCCCCCCCCCCACCCCCCCCCCCCCCCCCACAAGAAGAAGTCTCGCACAGAAACTTCTAAGGGTCTGTATCGCTCAGGTGAGGCAGATGGGCCTTCCGCTGGTCCTCCTGTTCATTCGGGAACGGGGCCCGTCTCTCCTTCCTCAGGGAAGAGATAGACTGGGACCGTGGCTGCTCCCGGCTCTAGAGGTTCCATCTCTGGACTGGGAACCGTCTCGGCTGCTTGCCAGCGAGCGTCACCAAGTGTACGGTCATCTGCTGGTGACTGTGCAGCCAAGGTCCAGACAGCTTAGTACGCTTACCTTCAGGACCCAGGCAGGGAGTGGAAGGATGGTAAGAGTTGCTCAGGTGACTGTCGCCAGACTGCCGATTGCTCGCGTAGCGATTGACCGGTACCCAAGGTTGACGTGACGGTCACATCAGACCGCTCACGAGTCGAGGCTGGGAAGAGGTCCCCCAGGTCCCCGGGAACAGCTTCGGCTGCTTCTGGGACCATGTAGCGTCGAGAGGATGGTGCTCACTCTCACCGTGTTAGTGGACGCTACCAGTCACCCGACCGTCGAAAGGACGGTGCTCACTCTCACCACGTTAGTAGACGCTACCATTCACCCGACCGTCGATCCCACCAGCGTGATTGGACGGTCCGCACGGCTGGTAGCTGCTCCCCTGATGCACGAGACCAATGCTACCATCCTCGGTTCAACACTTCTCCGCAGGGAGATCACTGATCCAGACCTGCAGCTCGATCACCACCGCGGGTTGGCGATCGCCTGCAGTCCTCCCAGCCAACTGGTTCTGCTGGTAGGCAGGGTAGGAGCGTCAGGTCTTTCTCACCTGTCCCTTCAACCTCCTCTGGCTACACCGGGAGGAGCGAGGTGAACAGGAGTGACCGTGATGAGTGCGCTCCTTACACACCGGCCACAAGAGCCTATGAGCCTGGTTCGGTTTTGGGACCGGACAGGTCATACACTCAAGTGGTTAGAGGAGACCACGGGGGGATTGGTGAGGTTCATCCTCCTGAAGGAAGAGTGTTTCGGGAGGGACTCGGCCTGGATGGATCTGACGGTACATCGCCTCAGGACGCGGTCACCCCAGAGATACAGAGGTCTTCTGCAGAGGTCATTGCACTGATTCGTCAGCACAATGACCCCGGGAAAGGATCTGTGGTTGCCCCCTCTGACTGTCCATCGAGGTTAGAGTAGTTCTAGGGACCTAAGAAGGAACCCAGAGCATCTGCGGGGCTACCCCGGTCTTCCTTGGCCGACGGAGTGCTGGACCAGGTGGACGCTCTTGTCTCCGGACAAAAGGCTTCATGCAGTGTCAGGAGGTCGGACAAGCTGCTTCCCCCTCCTCTGCCTCATCAGTGGTGTTTCTACATGCCCTCGACAGACCCGTTGCCGACCAAGCAGGTTGATCCGGAGTTAGCTCGCCTAACTCTGGGAGTGCCTCTTCAGCACCTGCTGTCAGAGAACCTCTGGTTCTCGCAGCAAGAGGCATTGGCCCTGAAATCCACTGCCATGGCAGCTTTCCAGGCTGTCTCCTGGCTGGATCTGTGGTCCCTCACAGTATCCAGAGTCGCAGCCTCCTCGGGAGCTATAGTTCCTGGGGAAGACTCTGCGTTCGGGAAAGACTGCCAGTCCGGAGGTAGGACCATTTCCTACCTCGCCCACCAAACAGCCAACCTGTGGGCCAATCTGGTTTTGAGGGGGAGGGACGCAGTCCTGTCTCGCGTAACCAGGGCGGCTGGTCATGGGGTAACGTTGGTTCTGAGGAACGGACCATTGCTGGGTTCCTCTTCTCTCTTCTCCAGAGAGATGGAAAAGCGCAAAGCTGAGGACAGTGATCGCTTAGTACACCAGGCAGTTGCAAAGACTTCTGGGCAGTCTCGCTCAACTGCAGCTAAACCTTGAAGCTTAGCTAGCACTTCCTCCGCTCCTAAGATATCAGTACCATCGAGGGTAGCTCAAGGAAAGACCATCAGTGCCATCGAGGGTAGCTCGAGGAAAGACCCAGCCTTCCTCTTTTGCTTTGAGAGGTGAGTGTCAGCCCTCCTCTCAAGCCTCCTCCTCTCGCAGGAAAGGGGCTAAGCAGAAGGGTAAGAAAGGGAAATGCTAGCGACTGCATTCCCTCGCACCTGCTGCCGGAGTGGGGGGTTGCCTGGTGAGCTATTGTGCAACTTGGCAGTGCTACGGAGCTGAGACTTAGGTAGTGGATGTCCTTTGGGAGGGATATCTACTTCCCTTCGAGCCGAGGCCACCCCTCACTACACACCTGGTCCATCTTCAAGCATACGTTCGCGGTTCTGCCAGCGACCTAGCGCTGACTCAAGAAGTGCAGACCATGCTGAGGAAAGGAGCTGTGGAAATCGTACGAGATCAGTCACGGGTTCTACAGCCGATGTTTCCTGGTGGAGAAGTCTACCGGGGGGGGGGGGGGGCTGGGGTCGCTGGCGCTGGAGACTGGTGATAGATCTCTCTCCTTTGAACCGATTCGTTCCCCAGACTCGGTTCACAATGGAAACGGCGCACTCAGTGCTTGATTCTATTGAGAACGATTTCCTGCTTTTGGTTGGACCTGAGGGAATGCGTACTTCCAAATATCCATCAGTCAATCCAGGAAGTATCTTCGCTTTATTCTCGATGGGACGGTGTACCAATTCAGGGCATTTGTTTCGGTCTCTCAACCGCCCCACAGGTGTTCACATGAGTTTTCACTCTGGTGTTGGTTTGGGCCCATTCGGTCGGGATACGTCTGGGGCTGGCGCTGGCGCTGGAGACTGGTGATAGATCTCTCTCCTTTGAACCGATTCGTTCGCCAGACTCGGTTCACAATGGAAACGGCGCACTCAGTGCTTGATTCTATTGGAGAACGATTTCCTGCTTTTGGTGGACCTGAGGGATGCGTACTTCCAAATATCCATCAGTCCTCCAGGAAGTATCTTCGCTTTATTCTCGATGGGACGGTGTACCAATTCAGGGCACTTTGTTTCGGTCTCTCAACCGCCCCACAGGTGTTCACATGAGTGTTCACTCTGGTGTTGGTTTGGGCCCATTCGGTCGGGATACGTCTGGGGCTGGGCTGGGCTGGGCTGGGCTGGTGGGCTGGGCTGGCGCTGGAGACTGGTGATAGATCTCTCTCCTTTGAACCGATTCGTTCCCCAGACTCGGTTCACAATGGAAACGGCGCACTCAGTGCTCGATTCTATTGGAGAACGATTTCCTGCTTTTGGTGGACGTGAGGGATGCGTACTTCCAAATATCCATCAGTCCTCCAGGAAGTATCTTTGCTTTATTCTCGATGGGACGGTGTACCAATTCAGGGCACTTTGTTTCGGTCTCTCAACCGCCCCACAGGTGTTCACATGAGTGTTCACTCTGGTGTTGGTTTGGGCCCACCAGCCTGGGCTGGGCTGGGCTGGCGCTGGAGACTGGTGATAGATCTCTCTCCTTTGAACCGATTCGTTCGCCAGACTCGGTTCACAATGGAAACGGCGCACTCAGTGCTTGATTCTATTGGAGAACGATTTCCTGCTTTTGGTGGACCTGAGGGATGCGTACTTCCAAATATCCATCAGTCCTCCAGGAAGTATCTTCGCTTTATTCTCGATGGGACGGTGTACCAATTCAGGGCACTTTGTTTCGGTCTCTCAACCGCCCCACAGGTGTTCACATGAGTGTTCACTCTGGTGTTGGTTTGGGCCCATTCGGTCGGGATACGTCTGAAGATGTATCTCGACGATTGGCTGGTCCTGGCGAGCTCTCACTCGCAGTTGCTACAGGACAGAGATCGCCTCCTCGACTTCTGCTGTGATCTGGGGATCGTGGTAAATTTCAAGAAGTCAGATCATAAGCCTAAGCAGAGGATAAAATACCTGGTCATGCTGATCGACACAGTAGCAGCACAAGTCTTCCACACAGGCTCGCGAATCAGCAGGTTCAGGAAAGCAGCTCGTCAGTTTCTGTCACGACAGGAACAGCCAGCTCAGCAGTGGCAGGTCGTGATTGGTCACCTGTCGTCACTAGAGAAGTTAGTCCCTCATGGGTGTCTTCATCTGCGGTCTCTGCAATGGAGACTAAAGGAGTGCTGGTCACAGGCGCAGGATCCGCAATCCTTCCTGGTTCCTCTTACGGAGGACATAAGGGAGGATTTAGCCTGGTGGTTAGACGACAGGAACCTCTTATTAGGGGTGCTGCTTCACACTCCCCCTCCGGAGATGCTTCTGTTCTCAGACACATCGACCGAGAGTTGGGGCACACACCTGGAAGAGTTGCTGGTTGCAGGAGTGTGGAACCGACACAACAAGCACCTTCAAATCAACATCCTGGAACTCGAGGCAGCGTTTCTCGTGCTCCAAGAATTCCGGGAATGGCTGATGGGACACTTGGTGGTGTTGATGAGTGACAACACCACGGTAGTGGCATACGTCAACAAACGGGGGGGAGGGGGGCCTAATGTCCCTTCTGTTACACCAGTTGACGATGCCAGTACACGAGTGGGTTGTAGCTCACTCGGTAAAGCTGTCAGACAGATACATTCCAGGCAAGTGGAATGTAGTCGCA
The DNA here is from genome assembly GCF_015104395.2 of Macrobrachium nipponense. Taxonomy (NCBI): domain Eukaryota; kingdom Metazoa; phylum Arthropoda; class Malacostraca; order Decapoda; family Palaemonidae; genus Macrobrachium; species Macrobrachium nipponense. Next base: position 39,979,777 of record NC_087217.1, on the reverse strand, counting down.
GACAAGCTCAGCCACCAGAATCAGGTGATTGTGACAGAATAGTCTCTACACCCAGACGTGGCAGAAAGCCTGTTCGACCTGTGGGGGCATCCAGTAGTGGATCTGTTCGCCACCTGGGACAACAGAAAACTTTAGGTTTTCTTTTCAGTTGTGCCGGACCCATGGGCGGCTGCAGAGGACGCGTTCCAACATCCGTGGGACAACCTGGTAGTGTATGCCTTCCCCCCATTCTGTCTGATTTGGAAGGTGATCAGCAGGGTGCTGGTCATCAGCAATCTTCGGATAATTCTGGTGGCACCCAAATGGCCTCAGGCCGTTTGGTATCCAGACCTGCTGGCTCTTCTCTCGGAGGCACCGCGAGAGATTCCCCTATGGCACAACCTGCTGTGTCAACCACATGTGGAATGGTACCACCAGGCAGTACATTTCCAGTGTCTTCACGGCTGGTGGTTATCCACCATCTCTTGCGAGCGAGAGGCTTTTCTCGCCGAGCAGCAACAGAGATGGCTGGATACTTCAGACAGTCCTCTGCAGCAGTATACCAGGGATATTGGTCCGTCTTCTGTGGTTGGTGTCGTAGACAGGGTCTCTCTCTGCTCAGAGCCACTCTTCAGCAGGTAGCGGATTTCCTGATCTCCCTTCGCTGAGAGAAGCTACTCTCTGTTTCAGCAGTTAAAGGATACAGAACCACCCTGGCCCTAATCCTTAAGCTGTGAGGAGTTGATATTTCCACCTCCATGGAAATATCTCTCCTGATAAGGAGCTTCAAGAGGTCTTTAAGGATTTTGACTCGTTAAACCCTATGAGCCTCTCCAGGAGTCGCCAGACAGGGATCTGACACTCAAGACCGTCTTTCCGCTGGCTCTGGCATTGGCGAAGCGAGTAGGAGAACTTCATGGTCTTTCCTTCGATGTCAAACACTCGAGGGGACGGGGATCAGTTACGCTCGTAGTGAAGACTCAGAACCCTTCGGTCCCTGGTGCAAGGTTCGAGTCCTTCACAATCTCCTCCCTAGATGACTTTACTGGTAATGATACGGAAGAGATGCTACTTTGTGCTAACTGAAGAAAACTCAACACCTCAAGCCTGAGTATTGATGCCTCTTCATTAGCACTGGGGTGACCAAGAAGAAGTGTCCAAGAACACTGTTTCTTTCTGGCTTCGTGAGGTGATGAGGAAAGCGTACGACTCTGAGAGGAGTGCCAACACCAGTACCTTTCGTCTGAGAGCCCACGAAGTTAGAGGTATTGGTCCAACCCTTGCATTCCGCAAGAACTTGTCAGTTGCACAGGTGCTGTAGGCAGGGGTGTGGTCCAACCAGACCACCTTGACCTTCTTCTACCTTCGGGATATTGCCCATAGGTCCTTGGACACTATTTCCTTGGGACCCGTGGTGGCTGCTCAACAAGTGGTGTAGCTTACCCAGCTCCTTTAACAGGACAAGGTTGTATCTCGTCCTCGTGATATCGCATGAGTGGAGAATGAATTGAGTATGTCACTAGCTCCTCTCCCTTGTTTTCATCCTTTTTCCTGTGGGCAGAGGGTAGAGGTTGTCACATGCTGGACAGGATGACTGTGCAGGTAAGCTATGTGACTGAGCTCCATTCTATCTCTCTAGTTAGGGATAGAAGCTTTTATCCGTCCCTTACCTAACAAGGGAGGAAGTGGAATGCAGTAAGAGACAAACCCAATGCTTTATATTTGGCATCTTGATCTTACAACCAGGTAGGGAACCCAGGTTGGGCAAACACCAGTCTGTTCACAAGACTCAGATTCCTCCTACCAATAAGTGAGTCTTCCTTATGTAAAGGACCGATGGTTTGTATAACGTGTCCGAACAAATCACAATTTTGAAAGTAAATTGTATTTTTCCTAACTATACAAACCTGAGGTCCTTTACATATAGGCCCACCTCATGCCACCCCTCACTCTGTTCCTGGGTGTAAAGCAAAATGGAATGTTTACAGCCAGTCAGGCGGGACTCCTGACCATCGGACAAGCAGTTACTGCCCAACTACCTTGTTATTAAATCTTACGACTGGTCCAACTGGCTGTGTAAGTAATTCTTTATGTAAAGGACCTCAGGTTTGTATAGTTAGGAAAAATACAATTTTCTTTGAAAAACTGGGATATTAGGATGATGGGGTAATCCATTCTGAGTAGTAGCGGCAGCTTGCTGAGAAGAATCCACCTTTGAGAGGCACTGTTCCGTAGTGTGACCTGGGTTATTGCAACACCCACACACAGGTTTCTGTGGAGAAATACTGGGGCACTGGGTAGGCTGAGAGGTGGCAGCAAGAGTGAGAGGGAGAGCAGGGTGTATTTTCTTCTTTAAAGAACTTGCAGCAGAAGGTGGGGGTCATAGGCGTCTGCCAATTTACAGCACTCCAAAATAGTTTTAGGGGCCTTGTCCACCAAGTGGGTGGCACGATCATGGGAAGCGTAGCACAGGAAGTCCTCTAATTGAAAGAGTTCTAAGACCTCCTCAACAGATGTTGTGTTTGAGGTATTCGTCCACCTATGGAGTGCTGGTGTCTTCTTAGCTACCCACTCTGTCCATGTTTGGTTACCCTCCTTGGGCATAGTCCTCCATTTCTGCCTCCACCGGTGATGGGGTTAACTTGTAAGCCCCAAGGATTGCCTGTGGGACAAGGGCAAGATCTTGTCGCTCATTCAGAGGAAGGGCCTTAAATGCAGTCCGCCCTTTGCCAGCGAGGTGCTTGCCAAGGAGAAGGGCCACTTCCTGAGGGGTTGGATTGAAGTTCTCGAACACCTGCTCGACATGATCGAGCCAGGTGTCGGGTTCGTTATTGTCCCAAGTCCTAATGAGAGTGCCCATGCTGTGGAGGTGAGAGTGGGAAGGTGGTGGTGCAAGGGGTGTGGCACTCGTGGGTGCCAGAGTGGCACTCTGGACTGCCATGGCCAATTGATGGGCTCTTTCTGCAGCTTCTCTTCTCTCCTGGGCTTCTCTTTCTTTCTCCTTTTCGTCTGCTTGGAATGCTCTTTCAGCTGCTTCTCTTCTCTCTTGTGCTTCTCTCTCCTTCTCCCTTTCGGCTGCCTGGTAGGCTCTCTCTGCAGCTTCTTTCATTTTATCGTTCACCCAATTGATCAGTTTTGCGGCCTTCAGCCCCATGACTCTTCCGGCTTCGGTGAGGGCCCTGGCTTTCTCCAGTGCTGCGCACTGGCCATCTCCTCAGCAGTAAAACGCTAGTAGTCTAGCCTGAAAATAATAGGATATAAGGCAGTCGCAAAACTGCGAATGGGGAATGGGGTATGGGGAATACTTAACACCGATACGTACTTGGCAAGCTGACCATAAAATCCCTGTAAATACAGTTACTACTGGCCTGTAGCGAGGAGAAAAACTCACGCCGTAAAATCTCTGTAATTTACAGTTTGGCGGAAAACTCAATGCTGGTAATGGATCTGGCAATGAACTTTGTAAACATGGAAACCTCAATGCTAGTATGGGTTCGTAAAATAATAATAAAAAAAAAGGAATCTTGCCACGAATTCACGGAAAATTCAACATGAAAAGTCGTGAGGGAGCAAATGAATTTCGTAAATGCGTAAAACTCAACGCGTGCACAGGTTTTAAAATAAAAAGGGATTTTTGCCATGAAGTCACGGAAACTCAACGTGAAAAGTTGTGGTGTAGCAAATGAATTACGTAAACGCGAAATCTCAGCGCGAGTACAGGTTTGTTAATAAAAAAAAAGAATCTGGGCACGAATTTATGGAAAACGCAAGGTGAAAAGTCGTGAGGTAGCAAATGAATTTCAGAAACGCAGAAAACTCAACGTGAATACGGCTTTGTAAGGCGATTTGTAAATGCCAGTTCAACTGGGTTGTAAATAATAACAAATAAAGGATTTGGTACCATGCGTTCACGGAAAACTCAATGTGAAAAAACGTCGCCCATGCAGTAGATAAAATAAAATGTATATACAGGCGGTCCCCGGGTTACGACGGGTCCGGCTTACGACGTTCCGAGGTTACGACGCTTTTTCTTAAATATTCATTGAAAAATCCGCCCTGGGTTATGACGCTTGTTCCGAGGTTACGATGCTGACGCTTCCAACGCTCCGAGTTAACGACGTTTTTAAAAAATGCATACTATGATAAGAATCCTTTATAGTTTAGCACAGTATATTAATAAAAATAAGTTTTTGGTTAGATTACAACAAAAATTTTGAGGTTATGATGATTTTCGACACTTTTTATGTCGCATTTTTTAAATTTTTTTAGTGACGCCTCATATGCGGAACTAGTTTCCTAGCGAATGAATACACTAGCTTGGGATGCGCAGTTTATAACAGTCCAAAAGCGCAAATAATGAAAAAATCATTGCTTGTTTCCAGTATACATAATTAACAAAACTAAGTTTCTGGTTAGATTACAACGCAAATTCCAAGGTTACGACTGTTTTTTATGCCTTTTAACGATACCTCATACGCAGAACTAGTTTCTGAGCGGAGGGCGCATAAATTAATTTACGCTATTAACCCTTAAACGCCGACTGGACGTATTTTACGTCGACATTTTTTGTCTCTTGGGTGCCGACTGGACGTATTTTACGTCGACATACAAAAGTTTTTTTAAAAATTCACGGAAAAATACTTTTAGGCCTACCAGCCGAAAACTCTTGAATCACGCACCTTGGGGGATGCTGTGAGTTCACGGATCAAGGTGTTGTTTTGTTAACAATCGTTACGCAGGCGCGCAAGCGCGAATTTCTTTATTGCCGCACTAAAAAGTATCTGTGACACATCTCGGAAATTATTTAGTCACGTTGACATAATTTTTGTACCATTGTAAATTAGCCGTTACATGAAGTATTATATATGAAAATGTGCGCATTTTTATGTAGAATACAACAATAAAATACTCATGATTGTAGCTTTTATCAGTTTTGAGATATTTTCATATAAATAACGATAAGTGCCAAATTTCAACCTTTGGTCAACTTTGACTCTACCGAAATGGTCGAAAAACGCAATTGTAAGCTAAAACTCTTATATTTTAGTAATATTCAATCATTTACCTTCATTTTGCAACTAATTGGAAGTCTCTAGCACAATATTTCGATTTATGGTGAATTTATGAAAAAACTTTTTCCTTACGTCCGCGCGGTAACTCTCCCGAAAAAAATCATACATGCGATTGTGGTAATGTTTGCACCATTTTAAATTAGCCGTTATATAAAGTTTTATATATGAAAATTTGCGAAATTTCATGCACAATACAACTAAAAACAACCCATGGTTGTAGCTATTATCAATTTTGAAATATTTTCATATAAAAAATGGTAAGTGACAAATTTTCAACCTTCGGTCAACTTTGACTCTACCGAAATGGTCAAAAAACGCAATTGTAAGCTAAAACGCTTATATTCTAGTAATATTCAAGCATTTACCTTCATTTTGCAACAAATTGGAAGTCTCTAGCACAATATTTCGATTTATAGTGAATTTATGAAAAAAAATAACATTTTCTTTACGTCCGCGCGGTAACTCTTCCGAAAAAATCATACGTGCGATTGTGGTAATGTTTGCACCATTTTAAATTAGCCGTTACATAAAGTTTTATATATGAAAATGTGCGCAATTTCATGTAGAATAGAACTAAAAATAATTGAAGGTTGTAGCTTTTTTCATTTTCGAAATATTTGCATATAAATCACGATAAATAGAAAAAAACCACTTTCGGTCAACTTTGACTCTACCGAAATGGTCGAAAAACGCAATTGTAAGCTAAAACTCTTACAGTGTAGTAATATTCAGCCATTTATCTTTATCTTGAAACAAATTCGAAGTCTCTAGCACAATATTTAGATTTATGGTGAATTTAAAAAAAAAACTTTCCTTCCCTCAGCGCGCGGATTCTCCGCCACAAATCTCCGAAATCCATACGTCCCATTCTCGGAATATTTGCTCCGTTTCATATTAGGCATTTCATAGAGTTTTATATATGAAAATGTGCGCAATTTTATGTAAAATAAAACAAAAAATATTTGAAGGTTGTAGCTTTTCTTATTTCCGAAATAATTGCATATAAAAAAATATATATAAAAAAATTCTACATTCGGTCAACTTTAACTCGTCAGATATGGTCAAAAACTGCATTTGTAAGCTAATATTCTTATAGTATAGTAATATACAATCATTTGTCTTCATTTTGAAAGAAATTGGAAGTCTCTAGGACAATATTTAGATTTATGGTGAATTTTTGAAAAAAATATTTGTTTACGTACGCACGTTACGAATTCATGCATTATATTGTGATAATATTTTCTCTGTGTTGCTTTTATCGTTTTACAATGTGTTATATACCAAAATGATCGCAATTTAGTGTAAATTACAACGAAAAAAAAGTAACTTGTTACCTTTAACCGTTTCGCGCACAGCGCAATTTCAATACAATTATATATGAAATTTCGTTTTTGCGCTATCATATATTGCATTATTTATATATGATAATGATTATTTTTTTCATTTCTGATGGTTGCATACTAAACTTCAGGCAATGACAAAAAAAGGAGCCAAAAATGAACTCTTAATCTTGAAAACTAAGTGCGCTGTGATTTTTTGAAAAACATATTTTTTCCGCTTCCGCGCTCACTCTGAAACACCTCCGGCACACGGGAGACCTTTTTTTTTTTTTACCGCTTCGGCGTTTAAGGGTTAAACTGTATGGTAACCATAGTCAAAGATAAGGAACGCATTCTCAAACAGTATACATATCCTTAAGTACAAAACAGCAAAATATCATTGAAACATTATTTCACTTAAAGAATCCATTTATACTCTACTTAGACTTGGATATAAAAACCATAGTTTCTCTCTCTCTCTTTGTATTTTCCGACGAAAATAATCACTAATTAGTGTATTTTGATGTTTATTTTCATGACTAAATACATTTTTATAATACAAAAATGATTTACTAATTTTCAAATATTAATTTTGATTAATACTGTATTAGTAAGTTTAATAAGTTGACATATCACATAATAAAAATAATAATTCTCTCTCTCTCTCTCTTCTCTCCTCTCTCTCTCTCTCTCTCTCTCTCTCTCTCTCTCTCTACTACAAAGATGTATGTTTTTTGTATGATAAATAAATTATTTACTATTTTCAAATATTAATATTAATTTATACAGCAATAATATCAATTCATTAAAGAAAATACCATAGTGAATTAGTAAGATTTTAGCTTATATTTAAAAAATTATGGAAGAATGAAGGAAATCCCAGTCTTCTTCCAGTAACCTTTCCTCGAGATCCAGGTACTAAAACTGTCAGATATATCAAGTTCTGTGACAGCCAGGAGGGGGAAGAGCTGCAGTGTTGCCAATCATGTTCCTGGAATCCTGGGTCCTTCATCTCTTCTCTCTCTCTCTCTCTCTCTCTCTCTCTCGTCGTCTCTCTCATCTCTCTCTCTCTCTCATTTACTGAGACTTGAGATTTTTTATGTACTTATACTATTTGTTTTTAATACTTTCAAATAATAATTAATAATAATAATAATAATAATAATAATAATAATAATAATAATAATAATAATAATAATAATAACTGTAATTACAAAATTCATATGTGATAGTATTTTAAAGAAATACAATACGTACTAATCTATCCATGTCACTTTTAATTAATGTTAACTCTCTCTCTCTCTCTCTCTCTCTCTCTCTCTCTCTCTCTCTCTCTTTTGCCACACAAGATAATAATGTGTCATAGTGTAACTCCCTCCCTCTCTTTCGCTGGAAGCTTTATAAGTATTTTTTGAGAGTACAGAGAGAGATAAACACTATCTCTCTCTCTCTCTCTCTCTCTCTCTCTCTCTCTCTCTCTCTCTCTCTCTCTCTCTCTCTTTTACCGAAATGAAAGAATTTTTATGGTACTAGTATGTAAAATGTTTATTGATATTTCAGTTAATTTAATAATAATAATAATAATAATAATAATAATAATAATAATAATAAAAAAAACTTTAATTACAAAATTCATAATGGTCGTATTTTAAAGAGATGAAAATGACCTTTCCATTTCACTTGTAAGGATAATTCCTCTTTCTTACTGAAATGAGAGAATTTTTATGGTAGATGCACGTGTTTTATTATATTTTCAAATAATAATAATAATAATAAGATAATAATAATAATAATAGAAGTAGTAATAATACGATAACTAATTTCAAAAGAAAATTCTTCCCTTCGTCATTTTCTGTATCAATTTCCCTACCTCATAACTCCAGTGGCACTCGGAGCTTAACAGTGCCATACAATGGTCAACGAATTAAATGGTTTTTTGTAATCTCTCTCTCTCTCTCTCTCTCTTGTATTTTAATGAAAATATACAGTAATTTGTGAATACACAGTGTTGCACATGAAAAAAGTAAATTAGTGATAATTTTAGAGATATGGCCCTAAGAATTTTGCAAATTAGTGAAATTTTCCCTGTGGACATGTTTTCAAGAACGTTGTTCCGGCTTACGACGATTTTCGGGTTACGACGCGTCTTAAGAACGGAACCCCCGTCGTAACCCGGGGACTGCCTGTATGGGGTCTCCTTTTTTTTATCATCTCGAGGACGAAGATGAAAAGGGGATAAGAATGATTTTTTTCTTTTTTACCAATGCAAATTCCTGGTCTATCTTACCCTTTCAAACTAGCTATGCTCAGAATTCGTATTTTTACACTAGCGTTGTATACACTAAAGGGAGGAGGAAGAACCAGAATAAAAATCTCTCACCGCTGCATAATTTACCGCCTCCACATAACTCTCTAATATATACCCCTTTTCACCCTAGCTATCTCTCGTGAACCCGAGACCCTCCAATTCCGCCAATTTAAATCCCCGGAGAATTAGGCCTGCACACTTGTCGGCTAGACAGAAGGGGGGAAATCACACCTGATTTTTCAAGGCCGCATTAGGGAAAGTTAGGGTAAGGGTACCATGGGTTTTCTTTATTCTAACGTTAAGAATTTACGCTAACACTGTTTTTTTCTTTTTTACATATTGACTTTTGTTCTTTTGTCCATAAACGGGGCAATGGATAGGGCTTGAGTAGACATGTGGCCAGGGATGTAAATTCTATCCTGTTTAGACCTGCAAGCGACCAGAGAGAGAGAGAGAGAGAGAGAGAGAGAGAACTTGGACAATAAACAGCACATTGATCCATGTTAAAAAATAACCAATGAAATACTTTACAAAGCGATATTCATCGATTTAAACTTGCAATTCACAAAATATGGCACTTATTTTTGTTTTGAACTTACTCCCTAAATACCTTTATGCTTTATGCAATGACATATAAAAAGAAGCTAAGGTTAAACTTTCTCTCTCTCTATCTTCCTATTGCTATGATGACAGTCAGATTTTATACCCATAACTAGAATACTTAGTTCTACACAAGTAACTAGTTAATAAAATTTACTTTTTTCCTGTAGTGGGGAATTGGGAAACCTTGTTTTTGCTTGCTCATAAAATATTAAGAGGAATTCAGATTAGTTTCTTTTGTGATACCAGTGTAACGATCGCTACACAATTGGAAATGAAAATTCCATTTCACACGAGACTGGAATTGATCGCCATTTGGTCTGAGCTGCTCGTTCCCTCCTGGAAAATGTGCTCCAACACTCTTAAAACTGGCCTTGAATGGAGGGACAAGAGATCACACACACACACACACACAAAAAAAAAAAAAAAAAAAAAAAAACTAAGGCAGAATGGCTGATATTAACCTGAAAAAAGGAGGAATTTACATAAACACTAGACTTTAGTTTTAAATGAACTATATTTACATTAAGTTATGTAGGTCCAGGAACTAATGAGGTGGTTGATTTCGATGCACTGGAAACACTTGGCTGGGAAATGAACCAGACATGGAGATCAGAATTTTGCGCAAATGGGTTATTTTAATGCAAGACTTATTCCAAAGGGTTCCCAATTTCTCCCACAATCAGGCACAGTGTTTGTCTGGAAATCCTGGGCTTCATAGTTTTCTTATCTGCTGATATTTCTGTGCACTATGGAGGATAAAAAAAATCTTGTGAGATACCCCCAGAGGAGGCAGGGCAGAAGGAGTGAAGTGGAGTCTGCAGGGCTTGAGAAAGTCTGAGGAAGTCCTGGTCAGCCAATCATTCAGGTACCTCAAAAGATGTATCTGGACCCATGGGCAGTGATAGAGAATATGTTCCAGCACCCATGAGAGGACCTCTGTTCTATCTAATTTGCTGGGTGATCAACAGGGTCTTATAAGAACTCGGTTTATTTGCTTGGCTCTTTAATGAGAACAACAATGAATGTAGTCTGATAGTACACAATGAAAGGATTAAAATAACTGCTAATTTACATATGCTACATATGCATCACAGGTATGAAATAATTAACTATATTTTTACTGAATAGATGATAAATGTACAGTGGTCCCCCCATATTCGCGTTCTCCGGATTCACGGACTCTCACATTCGTGGATTTTTCTTTGGAACCTATCTAGATATTATTTGCGGACGGACTCGCCCATTCGCGGAATTTTCCGACGAAAATAATCACTAATTAGTGTATTTTGATGTTTATTTTCATGACTAAATACATTTTTATGATACAAAAATGATTTACTAATTTTCAAATATTAATTTTGATTAATACTGTATTAGTAAGTTTAATAAGTTTAAATGATATCACATAATAAAAATAATAATTCTCTCTCTCTCTCTCTCTCTCTCTCTCTCTCTCTCTCTCTCTCTCTCTCTCTCTCTCTCTCTACTACAAAGATGTGTTTTTTGTATAAATAAATGATTTACTATTTTCAAATATTAATATTAATTTATACAGCAATAATATCAATTCATTAAAGAAAATACCATAGTGAATTAGTAAGATTTTAGCTTATAAATTTAAAAAATTATGGAAGAATGAAGGAAATCCCAGTATTCTTTCTGTAACTCCAGGTACTAAAACTGTCATAGTATCAAGTTAAGTGACAGGAGGGTGAAGAGCTGGTTTTTGCTGTTGCCTATCAAGTGCTCATGAAATTCCCCCCCCGCCCCCCCTCTCTCCTCTCTCTCTCTTCTCTCTTTCTCTTCTCTCTCTCTCTCTCTCTCTCTCTCTCTCTCTCTCATGTACTGAGACTCGAGATTTTTTTTTATAGTACTTGTACTATATGTTTTTAATACTTTCAAATAATAATAATAATAATAATAATATTTGTGTATGCTGGAAACAGACCTTCTTTCAAACAAGTTTTATTAAAAATAATGGCAGAATTCACAGAATTGATTTTGTACAATATTCTTTCAATTCTCCTTATGATTTTCCTTTCTGGCACGCTGGTATTATAAAGCAGCTGTCCAATGTTCATCGTGCTCGTAGGGTCGTCAACAAAGAATTTCGGGCGGGCGGGGTGGTGTTATCAAAAGCAAAACTGGTTATCATGGACAGGCTGGGGTCGTCAACAGGTATACAGGTGGGTTTCGTAGGTCGGGAACAGGCCGTAGTCGTCAGGGGTCTATCCGGTATTTCTTGTTATTTCTTCTTTTCTAGTTTTCAAGGCGTCTACATGTTTCGGCCACCTCGTTTGGCCATCTTCGGGACGGGATCGCTGAGTGCAATGGTCTGTGTCAGATGTATTCACGCTATTTATTGCATTCGGTTGGCTTGAAGAAACAGGTACCTCACTTTTCATTTTGGGCAATACCTGTGACGTCACGAGCGATGTCATCAGGGGGCCCGTTGCTGGTTGGCTGTCCTCGTCGTGGGCGGAGCCTCATCCTTATTGGTGATGGTGGAGGTCCCCTCGAAGGGCGTGCTACCAGGTCGTCCTCAGGGCGAGAGCTTGAGCTGCGATCACCCTCAGGGTTACTAGGGACGTCCTCAGGATGAGAGCTAATGCTTCTATCATCCTCAGGATCCCTCTGGTGCGATGGTCGTTGTGGGGCGGTGTCTGCTGCTCTCCTGACGGCGGTGGGGAGGAGAGTAGTATTTTAAAAAGATGAAAATTACCTTTCCATTTCACTTGTAAGGATAACTCCTCTTTTTTCTGAGATGAGAGAATTTTTATGGTAAATGCACGTGTTTATTTTATTTTCAAATAATAATAATAATAGAAGTAGTAATAATACGATAACTAATTTCAAATGAAAATTCTTCCGTCGTCGTGTTTTCTGTATCAATTTCCCTACCTCATAACTTCTAGTGACGCTTGGAGCTGGAAAGTAACAATGCCATACAATGGTCAACGAATTTAATGGTTTTATTGTCTCCTCTCTCTCTCTCTCAATCATCTCTCGTCTCTCTCTTCTCTCTCTCTCTCTCCTTCTCTCTCTCTCTCTTACTGAGATGATTATCATTTTCAATGGACATGTATGTAATAAGTTTATCATTAATATTTTCCAATAATAATACTATTAACTGTAAGTACAAAATTCATATCTGAGTATTTTAAATACAATAATCATTCCATTTCTCTCTTTTAAATACTGTCTCTCTCTCTCTCCACAAGATACTTGTCATACATTTGGTGTTTCTATTTCTTCCTTTTATCTCTCTCGCTCTCAGCAAAAGAATTGATAGACAGACAAACATAATTGCACAGTCCTCTCTTTCTCTCTTCTCTGGAGAAATATATGTATTTATGGGAGGGGAAAAAAGTTGCCTACAGACGTTCATTTCAATCTATTGAAACCGTAAGGAGTTATTTCTCTCTCTCTCTCTCCTCTCTCCTCATCTCCTCTCTACCTCTCTCTCCTCTCTCGTCTCTCTCTCTCTCTCTCTCCTGGTCTCTCTCTCTCGTTCTCCTCCTCTTCTTCTCCTTGCTATTGGCTGTTTATATATTTCTAATGGTAAAATGTTTAAGATGACTTTAAATTGATATTAATAATACCAATTCAAGGTATATTTGATGTAGGATAATACTTTAAGTAGACATTTGGTATTTGTGATTTCACATACAATTGCTTCCTTTGTAAAAAGAAAATGGATGTCTCAACTAGTAACAGTATGAAAGAAAACGTACATGACTGAATACTTATGGGGGGACTGAATTATTTCCACATACGTAACTAAGTCATGCAGTACATACATAGTATGTATTTATATATAACCATGAAATGTAAGATTTACTTTAAAACTGTATTAATAATATTTCAAAGATTAATATGAACCATAATAGGATATTTTAGGTATATTTGATGAAGGATGGTCTTTTTAGGCATGTTCAGGATAAGAGTTTATGAGCACTTTTAGAGGGGGGTTCCAAACATTCGCGGATTCTAACTATTCGCGTCTGGTACGCATCCCCCGCGAATACGGGGGGACCACTGTAGTCACATAATATCAGTTACGCACAATGATAATATGCTTTAAACAGATATGTGATAAAATTACCAATTTCTAGGTTACAAATGGAAGTTTCTTAACCCTTAAACGCCTATTGGACGTATTATACGTCGACTAAAATGGTCTGTCGGGTGCTCAATTGACATACGATACGTCGAATACAAATTTATTTTTAAATATTCGCGGAAAAATAGTTATAGGCCTAGTTTGCGAAAAATTTGAAATCACGCGCCTTGAGGGATGCTGGGAGTTCACGAATCAAGCTGTTGTTTTGTTTACAAGCGTTACACCCAGGCGCGCATGTGCAAATTTCTTTCTTCTCTCACTAAAAAGCATCAGCGACACATCTCGGAAATTCTTTTGTCACTTTGTCGTAATTTTTGCACCGTTTTATATAAGCCGTTACATGGAGTTTTATAAATGAAAATCTGTGCAATTTCATGTAGAATAAAAAAAAAAAACAACCCATGGTTGTAGCTTTTATCAGTTTTGAAATATTTTCATATAAGTCACGACAAGTGCCAAAATTTCAACCTTTGGTCAAATTTCACTCGACCGAAATGGTAAAAAAACGATATTGTAAGCTAAAACTCTTAAATTCTAGTAATATTCAATCATTTACCTGTATTTTGCAACAAATTGGAAGTCTTTAGCACAATATTTGGATTTATGTTGAATTTTTGAAGAGCACTTTTTGCTTACGTGCGCGCGGTAACTGCCGAATATCTCGGAAATTCTTTCGTCAGTTTGTCGTAATGTTTGCACTGTTTTATATTAGCCGTTACATAAAGCTTTATATATGTAAATGTGCATAATTTCATGTAGAATACAACAAAAAATAACCCATGGTTGTAGCTCTTATCAGTTTTGAAATATTTTCATATAAATCACGATAAGGGCCAAAATTTCAACCTATGGTCAAATTTAACTCAACCGAAATGGTCGAAAAACGCTATTGTAAGCTAAAACTCTTACGTTCTAGTATTATTCAATCATTTACCTTCATTTTGCAACAAATTGGAAGTCTCTAGCACAATATTTGGATTTATGGTGAATTTTTGATAAACTTTTTGCTTTTTGCTTACGTGCGCGCGCGGTAACTGTGCCGAAAATCTCAGAAATTCTTTCGTCAGTTTGTCGTAATGTTTGCTCCGTTTTATATTAGCCGTTACATAAAGTTCTATATATGAAGATGTGCGCAATTTCACGTAGAATACAACTCAAAACAACCCATGGTTGTTTTGAGTTGTATTCTGCTTTGATCAGTTTTGAAATATTTTCACATAAATCATGATAAGTGCCAAAATTTTAACCTTCGCTCAAATTTGACTCGACCGAAATGGTCGAAAGACGCAATTGTAAGCTAAAACTCTTACATTCTAGTAACGTTCAACCATTTACCTTCATTTTGCAACAAATTGGAAGTCTCTAGCACAATATTTGAATTTATAGTGAATTTTTTAAAAACACTTTTTGCTTACTTCTGCGTGCGGTAACTCTACCGAAAATCTCAAATTCTTTCGTCAGTTTGTCGTAATGTTTGAACCGTTTTATATTAGCCATTACATAAAGTTCTATATATGAAAATGTGTGCAATTTCCCATAGAATACAACTAAAAACAACCAATGGCTGTAGCTTTGATCAGTTTTGAAATATTTTCATATAAATCACGATAAGTGCCAAAATTTTAACCTTTGCTCAAATTTGACTCGAACGAAATGGTCAAAAAACGCAATTGTAAGCTAAAGCTCTTACATTCTAGTAATATTCAACTATTTACCTTCATTTTGCAACAAATTGAAAGTCTCTAGTGCAATATTTGGATTTATGGTGAATTTTTGAAAAACACTTTTTGCTTGCGTCCGAACGCGGTAACTGCTGAAAATCTCAGAAATTTTTTCGTCAGTTTGTCGTAATGTTTGCACCATTCTATATTAGCCGTTACATAAAGTTTTATATATGAAAATGTGTGCAATTTCACGTAGAATACAACCAAAAACAACCAATGGTTGTAGCTTTGATCAGTCTTGAAATATTTTCATATAAATCACGATAAGTGTCAAAATTATAACCTTCGCTCAACTTTGACTCGACCAAAATGGTCGAAAAACGCAATTGTAAGCTAAAACTCTTACATTCTAGTAATATCCAACCATTTACCTTCATTTTGCAACAAATTGGAAGTCTCTAGCACAATATTTGGATGTATATTGAATTTTTGAAAAACACTTTTTGCTTATGTCCGCGTGAGGTAACTGTGCCGAAAATCTCAGAAATTCTTTCGTCAGTTTGTCGTAATGTTTGCACCGTTTTATATTAGTTGTTACATAAAGTTTTATATATGAAAATGTGCGTAATTTCATGTAGAATACAACTAAAAATAACTCATGTTTGTAGCTTTTATCAGTTTTGAAATATTTTCATATAAATCACGATAAATAGAAAAAATTTGACCTTCGGTCAACTTTAATTCGACCGAAATGGTCGAAAACTGCAATTGCAAGCTAAAACACTTACAGTCTAGTAATATTCAATCAATTAAATTCATTTTGCAACAAACGGGAAGTCTCTAGCACAATATTTTGATTTATGGTGAATTTTTGAAAAAAACTTTTTTACATCCACGCGTTACGAATTCATGCATCATTTTGTGATAATATTTTCTCTGTGTTGCTCTGATCGTTTTACAATTTGTTATATACCAAAATCATCGCAATTTAGTGTACAATACAAAAAAAATTTAACTCATTAGCTTTAACCGTTTTGCTCACAGCGCGATTTGTATACAATTATATTTGGACATTTTTTTTGTTCTGTTATATATTCCAATATTTATTTATGATAATGATATTTTTTCCATTTCTGATGGTTGCATACTAAACTTCAGGCAATGACAAAAAAAGGAGCCAAAAATGAATTCTTAATCTTAAAAACTAAGTGTGCTGTGATTTTTTTAAAAAACTTTTTTTCCGCTTCAGCGCTAACTCCTGAATGCCGCCGGCATACGAGAGACACTTTGGTAAATAGCTGCTCGGCGTTTAAGGGTTAATAAGTAAACTAACTCCACACAACATAGTTATCAATATGAACAGCAAAGGGAAGCAGCCATTCAAGTAGCATTGTCAGTAATTATATATCTCCCCAGGAGTCTTATGCAATACAGTGGAACAAAGGCTGTTTTCGAAGGCATGAAACAATATAATGCAGTATAGTGATAGTGATCAGAGTTCAATGAAACATAAGATTGAATCAAAACACAGAAAGGCATTCCCTGATTGAGGCCATTAGTTCTTCATACAGTCAGCATGCCATGTGGGCTTTTATGTCTGCTGAGTTGATCATCAGGATTGTTCGGTTTGCTCCATCCGTTGTGGACTTGAGGATCATGCAGTTGATCTGTGTGTGGGTAATGTGGGTGTAGGTGGTACCTCTATCGGGATGTTTGCAGTTAGATGAGGGAAATCCGTACAAGGACTGGTGGCATCACAATTACATGGAGTTGGTTTGGGGTTTGATGGTGTAGTTGATCTATGTTTTGTGTTCTTAGGTGTTGTTAAGGGCATTTGATTAGTTGACTGTCCTTGGATGCAATGGTCTTCATGCTCCATAGGTCGAGGCATGTGGGGCTTATGCGATCTCAAAGTTACACAAGGTCAGGTTCCAGACCCCCTCGAACAAGTGGAATTTTTGTATAAGTTTGGTACAGTCTCTAAAAATGCTAATAAATGTGTACTTCTAGTTTGAACACTAAATATGAGCCTAATCATTCTCCCTAAGTATTAAGCTAACTTTAAATGAAATTAAAGTTACTGTAATTTCTTTTAAAAGTTAACGTAATACATCACCCTTAAAAAAAGAAATAAATGGTTGGTAAAAATATAGGAGTGTGTGAAGATTACATATGTAACTATTTACCCCTACTGACTGATCTATTTTTAGAAGTGCTTTCAACCACTTTAAAGTAAATCTTTATTCTGTCTCTCTCTTTGTTCTGAATTTCCTTTTCATGAACGAACAGTTCTTTTAATTTGGATTAATACAACTCTTAGTTATGTGTCTATGTTTTAGAATAGTGCATTTACAGTTCTATAATGGCAAAGGTAAAAATGGATCAGTTGAAAATTATCTACCACTGAATGAGAGGGAGAGTGAAAGTTGTCCTTACATAAGTATTAAGCTAACTTTTAAATGAAATTAAAGTTAGCTTAGTACATTACCCTTAAAAATGCAGAAATAAACAGTTAGTAAAAATATAGGAGTGTGATAAGATTACATATGTACTACAACAGAGAGAGAGAGAGAGAGAGAGAGAGAGAGAGAGAGAGAGAGAGAGAGAGAGAGAGAGAGAGAGAGAGAGATTGTCCTTAGATAAACATGTGGCTAACTTTTAAATGAAATTAAAGTTACTGTAATTTTCAATTAAAAAAAGAAATAAAGGGTTTAGGAGTGTGTGAAGATTACATATGAGATAGAGAGAGAGAGAGAGAGAGAGAGAGAGAGAGAGAGAGAGAGAGAGAGAATCATTGTCCTCTAGTCAGCAACACCCCCCTCCTGTCACATTGCTTCTCGCGAGTTAAAAAAAAGATGTGAGGAAAGGATTATTATTATTATTATTATTATTATTATTATTATTATTATTATTATTATTATTATTATTATTATTATTATTATAAGTAATTGCTACTTCAGCAGCATTACACTTGTAGAGATTCTTCTCCGTTTTACAAATAGCGGCTTTTTCTGTGCTACTTACATAGAGGTCATGATCAAATAGTGTCAAAATAGGTGCAATAATTTGAATTTTACAAATTCGGTGTCGTCCAGTCCATGACTACCTTCTTCTCGAAGGGCACCAGGATGTGCTGCTATAGGCTCTTCTCCTACTCCACTGGTGCCAGGGCTGCTTCTCACTCTCTCCCACTCTGCCGCAGTCTCTTGGTCTCGTTATGGAGGGCACGCAGTTTGGTAATCTTGATCACTATTTGCCTCTGTAGGAGGGATTTTCTAAAGCTCCTGGTGTCCTCATTTTTTCTTGCTGACGGGGCGTGTAGCCGAATATTAGTGTACTTAGGAAGCAGATCCTCTCTCAAGCATACTTTATTAAAAGTAATTGCACTTCAGCAGCGTTACACTTGTAGAGATTCTTCTCTATTTTATAGCGGCTTTTCCCATGCTACTTAAACAGGCTAGTAGAACGCATATAGAGGTCACGATCAAATACAGTGTCAAAATAGGTGTATATATTTGAATTTTACAAATTCGGTGACGTCCAGTCCTTGACTACCTTCTTCTCGAAGGGCACCAGGACGTACTGCTATAGGTTCCTCTCCTACTCCACTGGTGCCAGGACTGCTTCTTACTCTCTCCTACTCCTGCCGCAGTCTCTTGGTCTCGTTCTGGAGGGCACGCAGTTCGGTAGTCTTGATCACTATTTGCCTCTGTAGGAGGGATTTTCTAAATTTCCTGGTGTCCTCATTATTTCTTGCTGATGGGTCGTGTAGCAAGAAATAATGAAGACACCAGGAGCTTTAGAAAATCCCTCCTACAGCGACAAATAGTGATCAAGACTACCAAACTGCGTGCCCTCCAGAATGAGACCAAGAGACTGTGGCAGGAGTGGAAGAGAGTGAGAAGCAGCCCTGGCACCAGTGAAGTAGGAGAGGAACTTATAGCAGCACGTCCTGGTGCCCTTCGAGGAGAAGATAGTCATGGACTGGATGACACCGAATTTGTAAAATTCAAATATATACACCTTTTTTGACACTGTATTTGATCATGACCTCTATAGGCGCTCACTAGCTCAGAAAGTAGCACAGAAAAAGTCGCTATTCGTAAAATAAAGAAGAATCTCTACAAGAGTAATGCTGCTGAAGTAGTAATTACTTTTAATAAACTATGCTTGAGAGAGAATCTGCTTCCTAAGTATATTATCATTATTGTTATTATTATTTTAAACTAATAAACATATACAGTGGTCCCTCTGTATTTCCGGGATGTGTACCAGAGACCCCCTTGTGAATAGTTAGGACCCGCAAATAGTTGGAACCCCTATAAAAATGCTTTAAACCAAAACTCAACAAAAACCCACTGTATATGTACCACAAAAATTCTCGCATTTCAGGAAGAGAGAGAGAGAGAGAGAGAGAGAGAGAGAGAGAGAGAGAGAGAGAGAGAGAGAGAGAGAGAGAGCAACGGAAGTGTTCTTGCAATAACCCAAACAAGTGAAGTGTTTATCGTAGGGGCGGCCATTAAATAAGTGCATTCGTTGCTTTATTTAAATAATCTTTCAACTCCCATCAGAACCAGGACATTTCTGGTGACATCATTAGTCACGCCCCAGTGAAGGAGGTGTTAGAATTAATTTCTGCCCAAACAGGTGGTACAATGGATGTGATCAACCAATGAAGAAGATCAGAAGGCAGCAACAGAATAAGACCTTCCCACTTTTAGGAGGGACATCTCTTTGGAAGATGTCTACTGAGGAGCAGAGAAAGCAGTTAGAAGGAACAGAGCATCTAGAGGATGAGGTTGTAGGCCTTACCAAGCTGTGGGTAAGAAAGGCTTCAACATCAACACTTCGCCTCAACACCGCAAGGTAATCTAAATTGTATGTTTTCTTATACTTGTTTATGTATTGCTAGTGTGAATGAAGTAAGAAAAAATTTGTTGTGTTTTTCTAAGCATCCTGAGACTACAATAGTCCAGAGAATCTACGATCTACGATAATGTAAAAAGACTACCTTACATTGGGTGGCCTACAATACAAACAAAATAAAAAGGAATAAATATAAAACTCCCTTACAAAGGTGACATCTGAAAGAACAAGCAATAAAATGACATAACAAGAGAGTGTGAAACATACAAGAATAACAAAGGGAAAATGATAACAGAAGGTGAAGTGCAAGATGGAGCTCCAAATTTTGGAAACAAAGACGATAACAGATGGCAAGGCAAAACATAACAAGTGAACGGCGAGAAACTGAAAACATTCCCGCCTACCAACGTCAAGCTAAAAACAGCAGCGGGTAGTGAAATAGAATTTATGAACATTATTGCTTAATAAACCCCACGGCTAAGAAAAATATCCCCCGAAGATTAAACAGCCAATTCAAGTCAACGTGAGATGTCAAACATCATACATCAACATCGTACCGTAAGCAGCAGCAACAGTAACAATACCCCGTCAGTATGTTAACCCTCTTAGGCTGAAGGGATATAATAAAAATTGTCTCCTGTATGCCGGGGGGGTTCGGAGTGAGCGCAGAAGCGGAAAAAATATTTTCAAAAAATCACAGCGTGCTTAGTTTTCAAGATTAAGAGTTCATTTTTGGCTCCTTTTTTTGTCATTGCCTGAAGTTTAGTATGCAACCATCAGAAATGAAAAAAATATCATTATCATATATAAATAATTCGATATATGATAGTGCAAAAACAAAATTTCATATATAATAGTATTCAGATCGCGCTGTGAGCAAAACGGTTAAAGCTAACGAGTTAATATTTTTTTCGTTGTATTGTACACTAAATTGCAATCATTTTGGTATATAAAACATTGTAAAACGATCAAAGCAACACAGAGAAAATATTATCACAAAATAATGCATGAATTTGTAACTCGTGGATGTAAATTTTTTTTTTTTTTTTTTTTTTTTTTTTTTTTTTTTTCAAAAATTCACCATAAATCTAAATATTGTTCTAGAGACTTCCAATTCGATTCAAAATGAAGAAAAATGATTGAATATTACTATACTGTAAGAGTTTTAGCTTACAATTGCAGTTTTCGACCATTTCGGACGAGTTAAAGTTGACCAAATGTCAAAATTTTTATATATATTTTTTTCAAATGCAAATATTTCAAAAACGAGAAAAGCTGCAACCTTCAAATATTTTTTTGTTGTATTCTACATGAAATTGTGCACATTTTCATGTACAAAACTCTATGAAACGCCTAATATGAAAGGGAACAAATATTAGGAAAATGCGACGTACGCATTTTGGAGATTTGCAGCGGAGAATCGGCGCGCGGAGGGAAAGAAAATGTTTTTTTCAAAAATTCACCATAAATCTAAATATTGTGCTAGAGACTTCAAATTTGTTTCAAAATGAAGATACATGACTGAATATTACTAGACTGTAAGAGTTTTTGCTTACAATTGTGTTTTTCGACCATTTCGGTTGAGTCAAATTTGACCAAACATAGTTTTTTTTTATATCGTGATTTATATGCACTTATTTCGAAAATGAGAAAAGCTACAACCTTCAAATATTTTTTTTTTATTCTACTTGAAATTGCGCACATTTTTATATATAAAACTCTACAAAACACCTAATATGAAAGGGAGCAAATATTAGGAGAATGCGACGTACGCATTTCGGTGATTTGCGGCAGAGAATCGGCACACGGAAGGAAGGAAAAAGTTTCTTTCAAAATTCACCATAAATCTAAATATTGTGCTAGAGACTTCAAATTTGTTTCAAAATGAAGATAAATGACTGAATATTACTAGACTGTAAGAGTTTTTGCTTACAATTGCGTTTTTCGACCATTTCGGTTGAGTCAAATTTGACTGAATGTAGTTTTTTTTCTATTTATCTTGATTTATATGCAATTATTTCGAAAATGAGAAAAGCTACAACATTCAAATATTTTAAGCTGTATTCTACATAAAATTGCGCACATTTTCATATATAAAACTCTATGAAACGCCTAATATGAAAGGGAGCAAATATTAGGAGAGTGCGACGTACTCAATTTGGAGATTTGCGGCGGAGAATCGGCGCGGAGGTAAGGAAAAAGTTTTTTTCAAAAATTCACCATAAATCTAAATATTGTGCTAGAGACTTCGAATTTATTTCAAAATGAAGATAAATGACAGAATATTACTAGACTGTAAGAGTTTTTGCTTACAATTGCGTTTTTCGACCATTTCGGTTGAGTCAAAGTTGACCAAACGTAGTTTTTTTTCTATTCATCATGATTTATATGCAATTATTTCAAAAATGAGAAAAGCTACAACCTTCAAATATTTTTAGTTGTATTCTACATGAAATTGCACACATTTTCATATATAAAACTCTATGAAACGCCTAATATGAAAGGGAGCAAATATTAGGAGAATGCGACGTACGCATTTCAGAGATTTGCGGCATAGAATCGGCACGCGGAGGTAAGGAAATTTTTTTTTTTTCCCAAAATTAACCATAAATCTAAATATTGTGCTAGAGACTTCGAATTTGTTTCAAAATGAAGATAAATAATTGAATATTACTAGACTGTAAGAGTTTTTGCTTACTATTGCAGTTTTCGACCATTTCGGTTGGGTCAAAGTTGACCGAACGTAGTTTTTTTTCTATTTATCGTGATTTATATGCAATTGTTTCAAAAATTAGAAAAGCTACAACCTTCAAATTTTCTTGTTGTATTTTACATGAAATTGCGCACATTTTCATATATAAAACTCTATGAAACGCCTAATATGAAAGAGCAAATATTAGGAGAATGCGACGTACGCATTTCGGAGATTTGCGGCGGAGAATCGGCACACGGAGGGAAGGAAAAAGTTTTTTTTCAAAAATTCACCATAAATCTAAATGTTGTGCTAAAGACTTCAAATTTGTTTCAAATTGAAGATAAATGACTGAATATTACTAGACTGTAAGAGTTTTCGCTTACAATTGCGTTTTTCAACCATTTCGGTTGAGTCAAATTTGACCGAACGTAGTTTTTTTCTATTTATCATGATTTATATGCAATTATTTCGAAAAGGAGAAAAGCTACAAACTTCAAATATTTATTGTTGTATTCTACATAAAATTGCACACATTTTCATATATAAAACTCTATGAAACGCCTAATATGAAAGGGAGCAAATATTGGGAGAATGCGACATACACATTTCGGAGATTTGCGGCGGAGAATTGGCGCACGGAGGTAAGGAAAAAGTTTTTTTTTTTTAAATTCACCATAAATCTAAATATTGTGCTAGAGACTTCGAGTTTGTTTCAAAATGAAGATAAATGACTGAATATTACTAGACTGTAAGAGTTTTTGCTTACAATTGCGTTTTTCGACCATTTCGGTTGAGTCAAAGTTGACCGAAAGTAGTTTTTTTTCTATTTATCGTGATTTATATGTAATTATTTCAAAAATGAGAAAAGCTACAAACTTCAATTTTTGTTGTTGTATTCTACATGTAATTGCGCACATTTTCATATATAAAACTCTATGAAACGCCTAATATGAAAGGGAGCAAATATTAGGAGAATGTGACGTACGCATTTCGGAGATTTGTGGCGGAGAATTGGCACGCTGAGTTTGTTTCAAAATGAAGATAAATGACTGAATATTACTAGACTGTAAGAGTTTTCGCTTACAATTGCGTTTTTCGACCATTTCGGTTGAGTCAAATTTGACTGAATGTAGTTTTTTTTCTATTTATCGTGATTTATATGCAATTATTTCGAAAATGAGAAAAGCTACAACCTTCAAATATTTTTTGTTGTATTTTACATAAAATTGCGCACATTTTCATATATAAAACTCTATGAAACGCCTAATATGAAGGGGAGCAAATATTAGGAGAATGCGACTTGTGCATTTCGGAGATTTGCAGCGGAGAATCGGCGCGCGGAGGTAAGGAAAATTTTTTCCTCAAAAATTCACCATAAATCTAAATACTGTGCTAGAGACTTCAAATTTGTTTCAAAATGAAGATAAATGACTAAATATTACTAGCCTAAGAGTTTTTGCTTACAATTGCGTTTTTCGACCATTTCGGTTGAGTCATAGTTGACCGAACGTAGTTTTTTTCTATTTAACGTGATTTATATGCAATTATTTTGAAAATCAGAAAAGTTACAACCTTCAAATTTTCTTGTTGTATTCTACATGTAATTGTGCTCATTTTCCTATATAAAACTCTATGAAATGCCTAATATGAAAGGGAGCAAATATTAGGAGAATGCAACGTACGCATTTCAGAGATTTGCGGCGGAGAATCGGCGCGCGGAGGGAAGGAAAAAGTTTTTTTCAAAAATTCACCATAAATCTAAATATTGTGCTAGAGACTTCGAATTTGTTTCAAAATGAAGATAAATGACTGAATATTACTAGACTGTAAGAGTTTTCGCTTTCAATTGCATTTTTCGACCATTTCGGTTGAGTCAAATTTGACCAAACGTAGTTTTTTTTCTATTTATTGTAATTTATATGCAATTATTTCGAAAATGAGAAAAGCTACAACCTTCAAATTTTTTTGTTGTATTCTACAATAAAATTTGCGCACATTTTCATCTTATAAAACTCTATGAAAACGCCTAATATGAAAGGGGGGGGGGGGGGAGAAACAAATATTGGGAGAATGCGACGTACGCATTTCGGAGATTTGCTGCGGAGAATCGGGGCGCGGAGGGAAGGAAAAAGTTTTTTTTTCAAAAATTCACCATAAATCTAAATATTGTACTAGAGACTTCGAATTTGTTTCAAAATGAAGATAAATGACTGAATATTACTAGACTGTAAGAGTTTTTGCTTACAATTGCGTTTTCGACCATTTCGGTTGAGTCAAAGTTGACCGAACGTAGTTTTTTTTCTATTTATCTTGATTTATATGCAATTATTTCGAAAATGAGAAAGCTACAACGTTCAAATATTTTAAGCTGTATTCTACATAAAATTGCGCACATTTTCATATATAAAACTCTATGAAACGCCTAATATGAAAGGGAGCAAATATTAGGAGAGTGCGACGTACTCAATTTGGAGATTTGCGGCGGAGAATCGGCGCGGAGGTAAGGAAAAAGTTTTTTTCAAAAATTCACCATAAATCTAAATATTGTGCTAGAGACTTCGAATTTATTTCAAAATGAAGATAAATGACAGAATATTACTAGACGTAAGAGTTTTCGCTTACAATTGCGTTTTTCGACCATTTCAGTTGAGTCAAAGTTGACCAAACGTAGTTTTTTTTCTATTCATCATGATTTATATGCAATTATTTCAAAAATGAGAAAAGCTACAATCTTCAAATATTTTTAGTTGTATTCTACATGAAATTGCACACATTTTCATATATAAAACTCTATGAAACGCCTAATATGAAAGGGAGCAAATATTAGGAGAATGCGACGTACGCATTTCAGAGATTTGCGGCATAGAATCGGCACGCGGAGGTAAGGAAATTTTTTTTTTCCAAAAATTAACCATAAATCTAAATATTGTGCTAGAGACTTCGAATTTGTTTCAAAATGAAGATAAATGATTGAATATTACTAGACTGTAAGAGTTTTTGCTTACAATTGCGTTTTCGACCATTTCGATTGGGTCAAAGTTGACCGAACGAAGTTTTTTTTCTATTTATCGTGATTTATATGCAATTGTTTCAAAAATTAGAAAAGCTACAACCTTCAAATTTTCTTGTTGTATTCTAAATGAAATTGCGCACATTTTCATATATAAAACTCAATGAAACGCCTAATATGAAAGAGCAAATATTAGGAGAATGCGACGTACGCATTTCGGAGATTTGCGGCGGAGAATCGGCACACGGAGGGAAGGAAAAAGTTTTTTTCAAAAATTCACCATAAATCTAAATGTTGTGCTAAAGACTTCAAATTTGTTTCAAATTGAAGATAAATGACTGAATATTACTAGACTGTAAGAGTTTTCGCTTACAATTGCGTTTTTCGACCATTTCGGTTGAGTCAAATTTGACCGAATGTAGTTTTTTTCTATTTATCATGATTTATATGCAATTATTTCGAAAAGGAGAAAAGCTACAAACTTCAAATATTTATTGTTGTCTTCTACATAAAATTGCACATTTTACATACTATGTAAACTCTATGAAACGCCTAATATGAAAGGGAGCAAATATTGGGAGAATGCGACGTACACATTTCGGAGATTTGCGGCGGAGAATTGGCGCACGGAGGTAAGGAAAAAGTTTTTTTTTCAAAAATTCACCATAAATCTAAATATTGTGCTAGAGACTTCGAGTTTGTTTCAAAATGAAGATAAATGACTGAATAATACTAGACTGTAAGAGTTTTTGCTTACAATTGCGTTTTTCGACCATTTCGGTTGAGTCAAAGTTGACCAAAAGTAGTTTTTTTTCTATTTATCGTGATTTATATGCAATTATTCCAAAAATGAGAAAAGCTACAAACTTCAATTTTTTTTTTGTATTCTACATGTAATTGCGCACATTTTCATATATAAAACTCTATGAAACGCCTAATATGAAAGGGAGCAAATATTAGGAGAATGTGACGTACGCATTTCGGAGATTTGTGGCGGAGAATTGGCACGCGGAGGGAAGGAAAAAGTTTTTTTTTCAAAAATTCACCATTAATGTAAATATTGTGCTAGAGACTTCGAGTTTGTTTCAAAATGAAGATAAATGACTGAATATTACTAGACTGTAAGAGTTTTCGCTTACAATTGCGTTTTTCGACCATTTCGGTTGAGTCAAATTTGACTGAATGTAGTTTTTTTTTTCTATATTTATCATGATTTATATGCAATTATTCGAAAATGAGAAAGGCTACAACCTTCAAATATTTTTTGTTGACAACTTCAAATATTTTTTGTTGTATTTTACATAAAATTGCGCACATTTTCATATATAAAACTCTATGAAACGCCTAATATGAAGGGGAGCAAATATTAGGAGAATGCGACTTATGCATTTCGGAGATTTGCAGCGGAGAATCGGCGCGCGGAGGTAAGGAAAATTTTTTCCTCAAAAATTCACCATAAATCTAAATACTGTGCTAGAGACTTCAAATTTGTTTCAAAATGAAGATAAATAACTAAATACTTATAGACTAGAGTTTTTCTAAGATCTAGAGTTTTTTGCTTACAATTGCGTTTTTTCGACCATTTCGGTTGAGTCATAGTTGACCGAACGTTGTTTTTTTCTATTTAACGTGATTTATATGCAATTATTTTGAAAATCAGAAAAGTTACAACCTTCAAATTTTCTTGTTGTATTCTACATGTAATTGCGCTCATTTTCCTATATAAAACTCTATGAAATGCCTAATATGAAAGGGAGAAATATTAGAGAATGCGATGTACGCATTTCAGAGATTTTGCGGCGGAGAATCGCGCGCGGAGGGAAGGAAAAAGTTTTTTTTCAAAAATTCACCATAAATCTAAATATTGTGCTAGAGACTTCGAATTTGTTTCAAAATGAAGATAAATGACTGAATATTACTAGACTGTAAGAGTTTTCGCTTTCAATTGCATTTTTCGACCATTTCGGTTGAGTCAAATTTGACCAAACGTAGTTTTTTTTCTATTTATTGTAATTTATATGCAATTATTTCGAAAATGAGAAAAGCTACAACCTTCAAATTTTTTTGTTGTATTCTACATAAAATTGCGCACATTTTCATCTATAAAACTCTATGAAACGCCTAATATGAAAGGGAGCAAATATTGGGAGAATGCGATGTACGCATTTCGGAGATTTGCTGCGGAGAATCGGGGCGCGGAGGGAAGGAAATTTTTTTTTTCCAAAAATTAACCATAAATCTAAATATTGTACTAGAGACTTCGAATTTGTTTCAAAATGAAGATAAATGATTGAATATTACTAGACTGTAAGAGTTTTTGCTTACAATTGCGTTTTCGACCATTTCGGTTGAGTCAAAGTTGACCGAACGTAGTTTTTTTTCTATTTATCTTGATTTATATGCAATTGTTTCAAAAATTAGAAAAGCTACAACCTTCAAATTTTCTTGTTGTATTCTACTTGAAATTGCGCACATTTTCATATATAAAACTCTATGAAACGCCTAATATGAAAGAGCAAATATTAGGAGAATGCGACGTACGCATTTCGGAGATTTGCGGCGGAGAATCGGCACGAGGAGGGAAGGAAAAAGTTTTTTTTCAAAAATTCACCATAAATCTAAATATTGTGCTAGAGACTTCAAATTTGTTTCAAATTGAAGATAAATGACTGAATATTACTAGACTGTAAGAGTTTTTGCTTACAATTGCGTTTTTCGACCATTTCGGTTGAGTCAAATTTGACCGAACGTAGTTTTTTTCTATTTATCATGATTTATATGCAATTATTTCGAAAAGGAGAAAAGCTACAACCTTCAAATATTTATTGTTGTATTCTACATAAAATTGCACACATTTTCATATATAAAACTCTATGAAACGCCTAATATGAAAGGGAGCAAATATTGGGAGAATGCGACGTACACATTTCGGAGATTTGCGGCGGAGAATTGGCGCACGGAGGTAAGGAAAAAGTTTTTTTTTCAAAAATTCACCATAAATCTAAATATTGTGCTAGAGACTTCGAGTTTGTTTCAAAATGAAGATAAATGACTGAATATTACTAGACTGTAAGAGTTTTCGCTTACAATTGCGTTTTTCGACCATTTCGGTTGAGTCAAAGTTGACCGAAAGTAATTTTTTTTATATTTATCGTGATTTATATGCAATTATTTCAAAAATGAGAAAAGCTACAAACTTCAAATTTTTTTGTTGTATTCTGTATGTAATTGCGCACATTTTCATATATAAAACTCTATGAAACGCCTAATATGAAAGGGAGCAAATATTAGGAGAATGTGACGTACGCATTTCGGAGATTTGTGGCGGAGAATTGGCAGGCGGAGGGAAGGAAAAAGTTTTTTTTTCAAAAATTCACCATTAATGTAAATATTGTGCTAGAGACTTCGAGTTTGTTTCAAAATGAAGATAAATGACTGAATATTACTAGACTGTAAGAGTTTTCGCTTACAATTGCGTTTTTCGACCATTTCGGTTGAGTCAAATTTGACCGAATGTAGTTTTTTTCTATTTATCGTGATTTATATGCAATTATTTCGAAAATGAGAAAGGCTACAACCTTCAAATATTTTTTGTTGTATGTTACATAAAATTGCACACATTTTCTTCTATAAAACTCTATGAAACGCCTAATATGAAAGGGAGCAAATATTGGGAGAATGCGACGTACGCATTTCGGAGATTTGCTGCGGAGAATCGGGGCGCGGAGGGAAGGAAAAAGTTTTTTTCAAAAATTCACCATAAATCTAAATATTGTACTAGAGACTGCAATACAATTTTAACAGTCAAGCATATTTTATGTGAATGCCTAATTTTTAATAGAGAAAGAAATTTATATTTAGGCAATAAATCATTATCAGAAATACTATCAGAATCAGATAATTTTTCTTTATATAGAGTATTAATATTTTTAAAAAAGACTAATTTGATTAATAAGATTTAACATATACCATTTTAAATAGATGACTTTTGTCATTTTTATCTATTTCAGTCCTTTATAAGTTCAATTCATATTTTTAATTCCAACCTCATATATCACTTAACAATCCCCTCATTTATCATTAATTTATTATAATTCATTAACTTCATTCCATACCATTCCATGTTTTAGACATAACATTGTATGAGCGTATTTTTTAAATAATTTCCTCCCGAATTATTTCGGGCCAGCACTTTAAGAGTCTGGTTAGACTCATTGGGCTGGTAAATCTTAACTTTATAATAATAATGTACTAGAGACTTCGAATTTGTTTCAAAATGAAGATATAAAACTCTATGAAACGCCTAGTATGAAGGGGAGCAAATATTAGGAGAATGCGACTTATGCATTTCGGAGATTTGCAGCGGAGAATCGGCGCGCGGAGTTAAGGAAAATTTTTTCCTCAAAAATTCACCATAAATCTAAATACTGTGCTAGAGACTTCAAATTTTTTTCAAAATGAAGATAAATGACTAAATATTACTAGACTAAGAGTTTTTGCTTACAATTGCGTTTTTCGACCATTTCGGTTGAGTCATAGTTGACCGAACGTAGTTTTTTTCTATTTATCGTGATTTATATGCAATTATTTCGAAAATCAGAAGAGTTACAACCTTCAAATTTTCTTGTTGTATTCTACATGTAATTGCGCTCATTTTCCTATATAAAACTCTATGAAATGCCTAATATGAAAGGGAGCAAATATTAGGAGAATGCGACGTACGCATTTCAGAGATTTGCGGCGGAGAATCGGCTCGCAGAGGGAAGGAAAAAGTTTTTTTCAAAAATTCACCATAAATCTAAATATTGTGCTAAAGACTTCGAATTTGTTTCAAAATGAAGATAAATGACTGAATATTACTAGACTGTAAGAGTTTTTTTTTTTCGCTTTGTTTTTTTTTCAATTGCCTTTTTCGACCACATTTCGGTTGAGTCAAATTTGACCAAACGTAGTTTTTTTTCTATTTATTGTAATTTATATGCAATTATTTCGAAAATGAGAAAAGCTACAACCTTTAAATTTTGTTGTTGTATTCTACATAAAATTGCACATATTTTCTTCTATAAAACTCTATGAAACGCCTAATATGAAAGGGAGCAAATATTGGGAGAATGCGACGTACGCATTTCGGAGATTTGCTGCGGAGAATCGGGGCGCGGAGGGAAGGAAAAAGTTTTTTTCAAAAATTCACCATAAATCTAAATATTGTACTAGAGACTTCGAATTTGTTTCAAAATGAAGATAAATGACTGAATATTACTAGACTGTAAGAGTTTTTGCTTACAATTGCGTTTTTCGACCATTTCGGTTGAGTCAAATTTGCCCAAACGTAGTTTTTTTATATCGTGATTTATATGCACTTATTTCAAAAATGAGAAAAGCTACAACCTTCAAATATTTTTTTTTGTATTCTACTTGAAATTGCACACATTTTTATATATAAAACTCTACGAAACACCTAATATGAAAGGGAGCAAATATTAGGAGAATGCGACGTACGCATTTCGGAGATTTGCTGCGGAGAATCGGGGCGCTGAGGGAAGGAAAAAGTTTTTTTCAAAAATTAACCATAAATCTAAATATTGTGCTAGAGACTTCAAATTTGTTTCAAAATAAAGATACATGACTGAATATTACTAGACTGTAAGAGTTTTTGCTTACAATTGCGTTTTTCGACCATTTCGGTTGAGTCAAATTTGACCAAACGTAGTTTTTTTTTATATCGTGATTTATATGCACTTATTTCGAAAATGAGAAAAGCTACAACCTTCAAATATTTTTTTTTTTTGTATTCTACTTGAAATTGCGCATATTTTTATATATAAAACTCTACAAAACACCTAATATGAAAGGGAGCAAATATTAGGAGAATGCGACGTACGCATTCCGGAGATTTGCGGCGGAGAATCGGCACATGGAGGGAAGGAAAAAGTTTCTTTCAAAATTCACCATAAATCTAAATATTGTGCTATAGACTTCAAATTTGTTTCAAAATGAAGATAAATGACTGAATATTACTAGACTGTAAGAGTTTTTGCTTACAATTGCGTTTTTCGACCATTTCGGTTGAGTCAAAGTTGACCGAACGTAGTTTTTTTTCTATTTATCTTGATTTATATGCAATTATTTCGAAAATGAGGAAAGCTTCAACGTTCAAATATTTTAAGCTGTATTCTACATAAAATTGCGCACATTTTCATATATAAAACTCTATGAAACGCCTAATATGAAAGGGAGCAAATATTAGGAGAGTGCGACGTACTCAATTTGGAGATTTGCGGCGGAGAATCGGCGCGGAGGTAAGGAAAAAGTTTTTTTTTAAATTTAACATAAATCTAAATATTGTGCTAGAGACCTTGAATTTATTTCAAAATGAAGATAAATGACAGAATATTACTAGACTCTAAGAGTTTTCGCTTACAATTGCGTTTTTCGACCATTTCAGTTAAGTCAAAGTTGACCGAACGTAGTTTTTTTTCTATTTATCATGATCTATATGCAATTATTTCAAAAATGAGAAAAGCTACAACCTTCAAATATTTATAGTTTTATTCTACATGAAATTGCGCACATTTTCATATATAAAACTCTATGAAACGCCTAATATGAAAGGGAGCAAATATTAGGAGAATGCGACATACGCATTTCAGAGATTTGCGGCATAGAATTGGCGCGCGGAGGTAAGTCAATTTTTTTTTTTCAAAAATTCACCATAAATCTAAATATTGTGCTAGAGACTTCGAATTTGTTTCAAAATGAAGATAAATGATTGAATATTACTAGACTGTAAGAGTTTTTGCTTACAATTGCGTTTTCGACCATTTCGGTTGGGTCAAATTTGACCGAACGTAGTTTTTTTCTATTTATCGTGATTTATATGCAATTGTTTCAAAAATTAGAAAAGCTACAAACTTCAAATTTTCTTGTTGTATTCTACATGAAATTGCACACATTTTCATATATAAAACTCTATGAAACGCCTAATATGAAAGAGCAAATATTAGGAGAATGCGACGTATGCATTTCGGAGATTTGCGGCGGAGAATCGGCACACGGAGGGAAGGAAAAAGTTTTTTTCAAAAATTCACCATAAATCTAAATATTGTGCTAGAGACTTCAAATTTGTTTCAAAATGAAGATAAATGACTGAATATTACTAGACTGTAAGAGTGTTTGCTTACAATTGCGTTTTTCGACCATTTCGGTTGAGTCAAAGTTGACCGAACGTAGTTTTTTTTTCTATTTATCATGATTTATATGCAATTATTTCGAAAATGAGAAAAGCTACAACCTTCAGATATTTTTAGTTGTATTCTACATGAAAGTGCGCACATTTTCATATATAAAACTCTATAAAACGCCTAATATGAAAGGGAGCAAATATTAAGAGAATGCGACACGCATTTCAGAGATTTGCGGCATAGAATCGGCGCGCGGAGGTAAGGAAAAAGTTTTTTTCAAAAATTCACCATAAATCTAAATATTGTGCTAGAGACTTCGAATTTGTTTCAAAATGAAGATAAAGGATTGAATATTACTAGACTGTAAGAGTTTTTGCTTACAATTGCGTTTTCGACCATTTCGGTTGGGTCAAAGTTGACCGAACGTAGTTTCTTTTTTCTATTTATCGTGATTTATATGCAGTTGTTTCAAAAATTAGAAAAGCTACAACCTTCAAATTTTCTTGTTGTATTCTACATGAAATTGCGCACATTTTCATATATAAAACTCTATGAAACGCCTAATATGAAAGAGCCAATATTAGGAGAATGCGACGTATGCATTTCGGAGATTTGTGGCGGAGAATCGGCACGCGAAGGGAAGGAAAAAGTTTTTTCAAAAATTCACCATAAATCTAAATATTGTGCTAGAGACTTCAAATTTGTTTCAAAATGAAGATAAATGACTGAATATTACTAGACTGTAAGAGTTTTTGCTTACAATTGCGCTTTTCGACCATTTCAGTTGAGTCAAATTTGACCGAATGTAGTTTTTTTCTATTTATCATGATTTATATGCAATTGTTTCAAAAAGGAGAAAAGCTACAACCTTCAAATATTTATTGTTGTATTCTACATAATATTGCACACATTTTCATATATAAAACTCTATGAAACGCCAAATATGAAAGGGAGCAAATATTGGGAGAATGCGACGTACACATTTCAGAGATTTGCGGCGGAGAATTGGCGCACGGAGGTAAGGAAAAAGTTTTTTTTTCAAAAATTCACCATAAATCTAAATATTGTGTTAGAGACTTCGAGTTTGTTTCAAAATGAAGATAAATGACTGAATATTACTAGACTGTAAGAGTTTTCGCTTACAATTGCGTTTTTCGACCATTTCGGTTGAGTCACAGTTGACCGAAAGTAGTTTTTTTTCTATTTATCGTGATTTAGATGCAATTATTTCAAAAATGAGAAAAGCTACAAACTTCAAATTTTTTTGTTGTATTCTACATGTAATTGCGCACATTTTCATATATAAAACTCTATGAAACGCCTAATATGAAAGGGAGCAAATATTAGGAGAATGCGACGTACGCATTTCGGAGATTTGTGGCGGAGAATTGGCACGCGGAGGGAAGGAAAAAGTTTTTTTTTAAAAATTCACCATTAATGTAAATATTGGGCTAGAGACTTCAAATTTCTTTCAAAATGAAGATAAATGACTTAATATTACTAGACTGTAAGAGTTTTTGCTTATAATTGCGTTTTTCGACCATTTTGGTTGAGTCAAATTTGACCGAATGTAGTTTTTTTTCTATTTATCGTGATTTATATGCAATTATTTCAAAAATGAGAAAGGCTACAACCTTCAAATATTTTTTGTTGTATTTTACATAAAATTGCGCACATTTTCATATATAAAAACTCTATGAAACGCCTCATATGAAGGGGAGCAAATATTAGGAGAATGTGAGTTCCGCATTTTGGAGATTTGCAGCGGAGAATCGGGGCGCGGAGGTAAGGAAAATTTTTCCCTCAAAAATTCACCATAAATCTAAATACTGTGCTAGAGACTTCAAATTTGTTTCAAAATGAAGATAAATGACTAAATATTACTAGACTAAGAGTTTTCTCTTACAATTGCGTTTTTCAACCATTTCGGTTGAGTCAAAGTTGACCGAACGTAGTTTTTTCTATTAATCGTGATTTATATGCAATTATTTTGAAAATCAGAAAAGCTACAACCTTCAAATTTTCTTGTTGTATTCTACATGAAATTGCGCTCATTTTCCTATATAAAACTCTATGAAATGCCTAATATGAAAGGGAGCAAATATTAGGAGAATGCTACGTAAACGGCATTTCCAGAGATTTGCCGGGGCGGAGAATCGGCGCGCGGAGGGAAGGAAAAAAGTTTTTTTTTTTTTTTTCAAAAATTCACCATAAATCTAAATATTGTGCTAGAGACTTCGAATTTGTTTCAAAATGAAGATAAATGACTGAATATTACTAGACTGTAAGAGTTTTCGCTTTCAGTTGCATTTTGCTACCATTTCGGTTGAGTCAAAGTTGACCAAACGTAGTTTTTTTTCTATTTATTGTAATTTATATGCAGTTATTTCGAAAATGAGAAAAGCTACAACCTTCAAATTTTGTTGTTGTATTCTACATAAAATCGCACACATTTTCATCTATAAAACTCTATGAAACGCCTAATATTAAAGGGAGCAAATATTGGGAGAATGCGACGTACGCATTTCGGAGATTTGCTGCGGAGAATCGGGGCGCGGAGGGAAGGAAAAATTTTTTTCTTTTTTCAAAAATTCACCAGAATGTCTAAATATTTTTTGTACTAGAGACTTTCGAATTTGTTTTCAAAATGAAGATAAACTGGAACTGAAGATTTACTAGACTGATCCATGTATTTTGCTGTTAC
Source organism: Macrobrachium nipponense (assembly GCF_015104395.2). Lineage (NCBI taxonomy): Eukaryota > Metazoa > Arthropoda > Malacostraca > Decapoda > Palaemonidae > Macrobrachium > Macrobrachium nipponense. Next base: position 39,944,253 of record NC_087217.1, on the reverse strand, counting down.
CCAAAAATACCAATGTATATATGTATATATATATATATATATATATATAATATATATATATATATATATATATATATATATATATATATATATATTATATATATATATATACATATACATATACATACACACACACACCACACACATATATATATATATATATATATATATATATATAATATATATATATATATACTATATACATATATACGTATAACAGAATCACGAAAGTTAGGAACGTGATAAATCCATAAATAAGATAAATGCCACGAAGGAAAAATAAACGAAGGAGTCTGCGAGATCTTTCGGCTTAAAAGCCCTTTACTGAAGCAGATACTGACAAAAATACGAGAAAAGACAATACAAGAAGGTTCGTATAACTGACAGATAGGGATTATAAAAGGATTAGTGCCTAGAATCCGACACACCTGGAAGATAAGAAACCTTCCCAAACAAGCATAAACAAAGGGTGCAATTAAAGGTTTAAGACAATCATCTCAGATACAATCTCCAGACAATTAAAGGATTATAGGTGACAACTATACGGAACCTGGTAAACAAAACCATATTCACAAAACATGACAGACATAACATTACAATAAAAAAAAACAAAAATATGTATATATGTACATATATAGCATATATATATGTACATATATATATATACATATATATATATATATATATATATAATATATAATATATATATATATTATATATATAGATATAATATAGATAGATATATACATATATATATATTATATATAGTATACATATACTATATATATATTAATTATTATATATATCTATATATATATAATATTTCTATATATATATATATATATATATAAATAATATATAACGCCCCCCGCCTCCCCCCTATTCGCGTTCTCCAGATTCGCTGACTCACTGATTCGTTGATTTTTCTCTGGACCTTATCTACCCATTATTTGCGGTGAATTCGCCGATTCGCGGGATTTTCCGACGATAAATAATCACTAATTTGTGTATTTTGATGTTATTTTCATGCCGAAATAGATTTTTATGATATAAAATGATTTACTAATTTTAAAATATTAATATTGATCAGTACTGTATTAGAAATAAGTTTAATAAGATTAAATGATATCATAATAACTAATAATTCTCTCTCTCGCTCTTACAGAGATGTATGCTTTTTGTATGATAAATGATTTACTAATTTTCAAATATTACTATTAAATGTAAAGAGCAATCACTTCAGTAAAGAAAATACTACAGTGGAATTAGTAGATTTTAGTTCTTTTCGAATCCAGTCTCTCGGCTCTCTCTCTCTCTCTCTCTCTCTCTCCTCTCTCTCTCCTCTCTCTCTCTCTCCCTCTCTCTTTTGCTGAGATGAGAGATTTTTATGGTACACGTATGTATAATATGTTTATAATATTTTCATACGAAAATAACAGAAAAATAAATGCATTCTGTATGGATGAATGTTTAGGTACTTAATCGAGTTATTGTTATATCTAATTACCATCTTGTTATTACTACTGATAACTAAGAGGAATTTTGAACAAGAACATATTTCGCAATACGTTATTCTCAATTGCCATATGAAGCTCCATTGAATTTTTCTGACTTTGCATTTTTCGCCCTATACCACTGTAATAGGGGTCGGCCGGCCCCCTTAAAGAAAATACTAAAGTGAATTAGCAAGATTTAAGTTTAAAAATAAGAATTATGTAAGAATGAAAGAAAATGCATTTTGCCCCACATCTTTGAACTCCAGGTAGCCAAGCAGAGTGTGCTGGGGTCCAACAAATGTCAAAACAGGAAGGGGAGTGTTGCTATCAAAGGATCATGAAAATCTCTCTCTCTCTCTCTCTCTCTCTCTCTCTCTCTCTCTCTCTCTCTCTCTCTCTCTCTCTCTCTTCATCTCTCTCTTACGAGATGAGAGAATTTCTATGGTACATGTGTATGTCTATTAATATTTTCACATAATAATAATAGTAATATAACTAATTTCAAAATTCATATGTGATAGTATTTTAAAGAAGTACAATAATCTATCCATTTCACTCTTTTAAATAAGGATAACCTCTCTCTCTCTCTCTCTCTCTTGCTATACGAGATACTAGTATGTCTTAGTGGTAACTCTCGCCCTCTGTTTGGGCTGGAAGTGTATGTATAAGTATATCTTTAAGGACATTACTACATTTTATGGTAAAATAATAATATACAGTACTAGTTTACAAATAATATTAAGTTTAACGAGATTAAACAGTAACAATAACCTCTCTCTCTCTCTCTCTCTCTCTCTCTCTCTCTCTCTCTCTCTCTCTCTCTCTCTCTCTCATATGTTTATGTGTTTTGTTGTGTAAATAAATGATTAACCTTATAACTAATTTTCAAATATTAATAAGATTAATTAAAAATAGCAATTCCCAGTCCTTTTATCCACTTGGAGGAAGGTGGGCGGGGGAGTATATGACAGTTTGATATACGAATTGGCGGAGGGGAGGAAGGAGTCGGAGTCTAGGAGTTATTCTCTCTCTCTCTCTCTTCCCCTATCGTCTTCTCTCTCTCTCCTCTCTCCTCTCTCGTCTCTCTCTCTCTCTTCTCTCCATTATTATTCTCTCTGTCTCAGAAACAATTCATAATTTCACTCTTGACGGTCATATATGATGTTGCCATTCATTGGTCTCTCTCTCTCTCTCTCTCTCTTCTCGTCCTTCCTCCTCCTCCTTCCATCTCTCTCTCTCTCTTCTTCTCTCTCTCTCTCTCTCTCTCTCTCTCTTATTTGCTGTAGGTATATATTTTTAATGGTAAAATGTTTAAGATGACTTAGAAATGATATTAATAATATAAGCTCAAAGATTAATGTAGTAATAGGTTAGTAATTTTAGGTATATTTGAAGTATGATGTTATTAAAGGTATATATTTGGTATCTGAACTTTCAAGATAGGCAGTTATAAGCATTTTTAGTGGTGGTTTTAACTATTCGTGGGTTTTAACTATTCACGGGGGTGTCTGGTACACATTCCCCGCGAATACGGGGGGAACACTGTATATATATATATATATATATATATATATATATATATATATATATATATATATATATATATATATATATATTTTTATTTATTACATTTTTCGATTCTGGTATGAATACATAAATTAAAGGAATGCAGGTGAAACTTTTCTTTTTGTATAAAATGAAATAACATATATTATGCATCAATAGATACGGATATATAAAAACTTGTAATAAATATAAAAATAAATATAAAATAAATGCAGAATACTCACTCGTAATCCTGACTCTTCGTACTATTCTTGTTTTCTCCCTCCTCCATTGAAGAGTCTTGCATTTTTTTCCTCTCGGCATGACGAGGAACAGGTGGAGGAGGGAGACGTGCGCCCTTACTGCTGATGGGACACGCGGTCCCGTGCGCCCTCCGCTGTCAGTTGATCAGGCACACGCCAATGGAAGACCGCATTGTGGTACTTACGGTCACCCTCCCCGAACCTGCAAAGAGCTATTTTGTAGGTGTGACAGAAGAACCGGGTGTCTCTCCTTCTGCCATTCATATGGCACACCCGGCACCATTTCTGCCTGCGCCCCTCTAGGAGCTCCAGTGTGTGATCCCCTGGCTGCAGCTGACACACAGGGTCCACTATCTGACGAGAAGTGATGCGGGTGGGGCCGGCAGCAGGGGCGGCGGCGGCGGCAGCAGCAGGATGACCGAAGTTGGCCTACTTAAGATCTGCCCTTTCCTCTAGGGGCAGATCTGCAGCTCGGGGCACGGGGCAGTCATGGAAGGCCACTCATCGGGATTAAAGTGGATGAGGGCATTCCCGGCTGCCTTGAGGAACTGTAAGTGGGTCATCCTCCGGAGACCGTGACTGTAGTACCCACATACAGTATGTAGGCATTTTGGAGGGCCAACTGAAGGATGTATTTGAGGAGCTTCTGGGTCCACCTCCTGGTTCTCCTGGCAAAGGGATAGTACTGGATGAGTTGATCAAAGAGATCAACTCCTCCCATGTGCCTATTGTAGTGCCCAATGACGGTAGGCCGCTCGGCACGAAACTCCTCATACACAACTCGGCCCTGTCGACGTGTCTTCTTCCGCTGTACGACCTCCTCTTGGATGGGTTCGTGACTCCTCGTAATCATGGGGACGAGTCAGACATCCTTCCAACAGATGACGAAGACAGCTCCCTTCTGCCGCCACTCTGTCTCTCCTCTTGCCAGATGTTGCGGATGGCCAGCGAACCTCTTGAGGACATTCGGGGCCCCACGCACTAACCGAAGGGTACCACTGATGTGAATACCTGCTTCATACAGTTCCTGGGCCAGGGATACCGAGTTATAATAATTATCCATAAACAGGTGGTATCCCTGGTTACGGAAACGATCCACAAGCCTGAAAACAGTGTCATGCATTGTGGAGAAGACCCCGGAATACACTAAGAAGTCCACGACGTATCCAGTGTTGGACTCGGTAATAAAAAAAAATTTCACTCCATATTTCTTTGGCTTCTTGGGGTTATACACTTTAATGCTTAGACATCCTTTGTAAGGCATCATCCCCTCATCCAAAGAAAGGTTCTTTCCAGGAACCATGAGAATTTTGCACTGTTCACGAATGTATTCCAACACTGGGCGGACTAAGATGAGGCGATCGGAGTTATTCCGGGGTATGGCCCTTCGGTTGAAGGCGTTGAAATACCTGTCCAATGCCAGGAAAGTATCACGGGCCATAACGCCGGGCACATTGGGCGTACTTAAGAAAAAATTCCGCCTCCAATATTGCCTGACGTCAGCAGCAGGCATCAATCCAAAATAAATGTGGAGCCCCACAAAATGCGCCATGTCGGTAAGATTGCAGCCCTGCCAGCGATACGACAATGTCGTGCGGAGTTCATCATGGCAGAACCGAGCGTAGTCCGCCGTCTCTGCTACCAGGTACTCCAGCAATTCCCGCGTAAGGAACAGCTGAATGAACCCCAGAGCAGTGAGAGGAACAGGTATGGTGAGCCCAGGTGTTGCCGTGAATGCTCCGACCTTCTACGTGCCCGTGCGCGCGCACGCGCATGGGCGCAGGCACGATTTCGCACACGAAACCCCCCCACTGGCCCATCTCCCTCACTTAGGCCCTCGCATTCTGTATCGTCATCGGCGACAAAACTAGACCCTATGTCCTCGTCCTCCCTCTCCTCAGATTCCCCCTCATAGGCACTAAAACCACTAAATTCGAGCTCACTTTCGGGATGTGAGCCTCGAACGGACATTGGGGGCAAATATTCATCATCCCTGACATCGGGAATGATGTCCTCATCACTAGATGACCAACCGCCATCATAATGAGGACTTGCGGCATACTCCTGATCGAGCTCCGATAAGTATACGTCAATGTCCCTTGGTTGGATGCCTCCCAAATGCCTATGAATGCTCCTAAGGACACCCTGATGCTTCCTAGGGGTTACTAAAGGCACACGAGACACACGTTGTGATCCTAGAGCACTTTCATCCACACGTGGCCGCACAGAACGGCGTGAGGTCATCTTGGGTGCTGGGTCCCTTGCCAGCATCCAAGTCCAAAATACGTCTCACACGATCCTTTCCGACAGGTAAAACACGCCTTTTGTGTTCCATACGTCGTTGAGACATCTCTGTGAACATCCTGTAGCACCACAAATATTCAAACTCTCGCACAAGTTCGGCAAAACACGATTGCGGCAAAAGATCGCTCTCGGACGACTCATCGCTGATACTGGCTGATGCGGGAAGGAGGGATTTCGTGCAAGCGCACTTGGGTCACACTTCTAAACAAAACAACAGCTTGATCCATGAACTCCCAGCATCCCCCAAGGCGCGTGATTCAAAAGTTTTCGGCTGGTAGGCCTATAAGTATTTTTCTGCGAATTTTTAAAAAACTTTTCTATGTCGATTTACGATATGTCCAATCGGCACCCGACAGACAATTTATCTCGATGTATAATACGTCCTATCGGCGTAAGAGGGTTAATTGTTATCGACACACACAAGCAGATCTCTGTACACAATCTGCTAAAATGGATGAGTACATTTCAAATGTACGACAAAAATTCCAGTTAAAATCATCTTTACTGTTAAATCTAAGAAGATGAATCACTGATGGTTGATGGTGTTATCAAACAATCAAACCTGAGAAACAACGAAGCAAGAGGAGGATGTTGTAATTGGCAGTAATCAGCGAATGCCGGTGTCGGTCAAGGAAATGAGAAGAGTGAATGTATTCAAGAGAATTCAGTGAATAACAAACAACAGTTAAAACTGAACGACACAAGTAAGTCATGTTGGAAATTTTTTTTTCGTTTTCTCTCTCAAAGAAGATATAACAATTTGGAATTTTTTTTTATTCTTTCTCTCAAAGAAGATATAAAAATTTGTTATATTCTCTCAAAAACACTTTTTTTTTCTATAGATGATTAGTACTATACAAGATTCTTTGATGGATCATTGTTGATAACTGTTTATTAGATAGAATTTAATGCTATGCCAGGTCTTCTTTTAGATGAATTGTTGAACCCTGTTAGGAATTGCCCATGCAATTTATGACTGACACCATACAGACATTGCCTACTTCCAATGCCGAATTCACGAATAACATTAACTCAAGAAACTACTACTACTACTACTACTATAACACTACTACACAATACTCACTACTACTACTACTACTACTACTACTACTACTACGACTACTACTACTACTACTACTACTACTACTACTAATAATAAATAATAATAATAAGTTTTATTGAAAGATATTGCTGCATCAGCTGCATTCAACTTATAAATAGTCTTCTCTATTTTTCTAATAATTGCTTTCTCTCTGCTATTATTCTCTATTTTTCTAATAATTGCTTGCTCTCTGCTATTACAGCTGGCGAGTATTGCGCCAATATGATTCATCAGGAGGAGTCAATTTCACGGATATTGCTTAAAAATTTATTTATTTATCACAGTAAATAAACAAATAGATAAAGATATAAGTCGATCTAGTGGCCAACGTTTCTCTCAGTATCATCCAAGCATGATCACGGCAGCGGGTCGGAGCAGACTGTAGATGGTGTCAGAGTCTATTCGATATATAGTAGTAAGTCATCAGGGGGTCAACTGCTCGCTGAGTTTTCATTGGTTGGTGGTGCAATGCGTTCCTGCTATTGGTTGGAGAAAGTTTCTTTCAAGACATTTCTTATAGTTGAAGGTCGCGCTGTTGCAGCCTAGCAGACCGTCGAGGCTGGGCATGACTTCCCTGGGCGTTGTGTCATGATGGCTCTCATGTCTCATCTGGTATTCTTTGATTGGGGGTGTTGCTTGGTCTGGTATTACTTGTACTATTATTCATACTCATTGGTCTTCTTAAGTTGGTGGGGAGGAAGAGCACTTCCTGTGTCATATTTAATGAGGGCTTTTCTTGTTGTTTAAGGAGTGCCTTGAGCAGTCGCAAACGTAGCTGGTCAGAAGCCCTCCCTGTTACCTTAGTATTCTTGATAATACCTGGTGTGCTGTCATGGTATGGTTTTTAATTGCTCTGTGAGGACGAGGATGCATTGAGAAAAATCATCAGAGAGAATGTGACCCCTACCAAAATTGACAAAGAACTCGAACTCGTAATTTATTACCAAAATTGACATACCCTGGACCTTATTATTAAGAACAACCTGACACCCCCCCCCCCCCCCCCCCCCCTCCCCCCCCCCCCGCCCCCGCCCGCCCGCCTGCCCAGCAAGAGACCTCTTGAAACAGTCAACTGTAGTCTACCAATTCTTATGCCCCGTCCGTGAATGTCCCGGCTCTTACGTTGGTATGACTTCTATGAAACTTTTCAAGAACCAAGAGGATTTCTTACTACACACAAGAAGGAGCAGTTAAAAACCCTACCATGACAACACACCAGGAAGCTATCTCCTGTGACGGTATTATTAAGAATACTAAGATAATAGGGAGGGCTCTTGACCAGCGATGTTTGCGACTGCTCGAGGCACTCTCTTAAACAGCAAGAAAAGCCCTCATTAAATACGACACTGGAAGTGTTCTTCCTCCCCACCAACTTAAGAAGACCTATGAGTATGAATAATAGTACAAGTAATACCAAACCGAGTGACACCCCCAATCAAAGAATACCAGATGAGACAAGCAGCCCAGCAGTCAATGACAATGCGAGCTGTCGTGACACAACGCCCAGGGAAGTCATGCCTCAGCCTCGACGGTCTGCTAGGCTGCAACAGCGTGACCTTCAACAACGAGGAATGCCTTGAAAGAAACTTTCTCTAACCAATAGCAGGAATGCATTGTGCCACCAACCAATGAAAACTCAGCGAGCGGTTGACCCAGTGCTGACCTATCACTATATATCGAGTAGATCCTAACAGCATCTACAGTCTGCTCCGACCCACTGCCGTGATCATACTCGGATGATACTGAGAGAAACGTTGGCCACTCACTAGATCGACTTATATATTGATCTATTTGTTTATTTACTGTGATAAATAAATAGATTTTTTAAGCAATACTATCCCTGAAATTGAATCCTGATGAATCATATCGGCACAGTACTCGCCAGCTGTAATAGCAGAGAGAAAGCAATTATTAGAAATAGAGAAGACTATTTACAAGTTAAATGCAGCTGATGCAGCAATATCTTTCAGTAAGACTTGTTTGAAAGAGGGTCTCCTTCCAATAAATAATAATAATACTAACACATTGCAATTTAGAACAATGGGGCAAGTAGCAATCATACTACATACGCTGAATTTAAACGAATTTGTTTGTCAATTTGGGAACCAGTAAGTCAATGTAATGCATTATATGTTATTAACAAAATTTCTTACGCAACATTTTGATGGGGAGTCAATAGCAAATCTTCATACAGATATTGAAGAATCAATCCACCAAGTAGTGAAAAACTTAAAGAAAACTAATACCATAGGAAGGAATGATGATTTTTGTGGTGACGAAGATGATTTAGTTAGCCTAAGGTATGTTTTGAATTATTTGTCATTTGGATAAAAAGAAAAGAAAGCTTTCAAGAAAGCTAAGATTGTTCCCAAAAATGATAGCCTTACAGCATTAATATCAATGAGACAGGAAATCCAAAGGAAAGAGATAGACTTTTCTAAGGAATTTATAGGGATAACAAAAGTAACCAATATACCGAGAATTCAAGACAATTAGGGAATAGAAAAACTTCCTTTCAAGGGAAATATGTACAAAATAATAGAAAAAAATGGAATCAAACCAGAAAGGAAGACAGAATCAATCTAGGAATGGTCCACCCATTAGATAATAATGGTCAATATGCAAACACGAATAATTCTAAGCCAGTAAATAATCAAATTCAAGGAGCTAGACCAAAAATAACATGTGAAAACTACAGGTATAACAGTCATTCCATTAACGAATGCAGAGAGCCTAAAATCTGTACAGTTTGCAAAAAGGTCGGGCATTTAACTAAAAGCTGTTGGTTCCATAGTAAGTCGCCCAAATACAAATAAGTCATCAAGTCAGTGGCAATTAACCCCTTGACAGAGAAAGGGAAGTAAATCCCTTCAGGGTGATGAAAGAGAAAAAGGAGAAACGGTTTCAAATAGGAAGTGAAGGTTCATCCGTAATTTTTCCTATTTGCACAGCAAAGAAGTGGTATTTTCCATGACAGAAGAAGAAATAAGAAGAAAGGATTTGCCTGTTGTAAAGATTCCAATAAATGGAAAGACATGCAATGTACTCATTGATTCAGGTAGTACTATAAATATAGTTGATAAAATCACTTTAACAAGATATACAGGCATTGCAGAAATTCAGTTTCAGGGTCAAAGTTGAGTAAAAAAAGACTAGCAGGAAAACAGATTAAAGGTCTAGGGAATATTATGGAGGAACGATCTGTTTGTTGCATTTGACGTCTTCGAGAGAGAGAGAGAGAGAGAGAGAGAGAGAGAGAGAGAGAGAGAGAGAGAGAGAGAGAGAGAGAGAGTTTCTTGGTCGGTGTCGCTGTTAAGATTGTGTAGTGTGTATTTGTTTGTGGTTTTCCAAAAGAGAGAGAGATAGAGGACGTAATTGGTGGATGGATGGTTAACGATTGAATTACTTGTTGGTGAGTTCTGGGTTGACTGCTGGTGGGTTGCCATGTCAGTCAGTCAGTTTATGATCAGAGTTCTGGGCAGTCAGTCAGTCAGTTTATTTATGATCAGAGTTCTGGGCAGTCAGTCAGTAAAGGTAGTCAGTGGAGTCAGTATCGAAGGCATTGATGGTCAGTTATATTGTGTGTTTTTGAATTGTTGTTTGAATTATTGTTGATATTGTATGCTTAGAGTTGTGCCTGTGTTGCTGAAGTTGTTGTGCTTGTGTGTTGGAGGGTTGTAAAGCTTGTGAGTTCTGTTGTGTTGTAGATGAGTTGTTGGAGTTGAGCTGTTGTGGTTTCTTGGTGTTGTTACAACAACACCAAGAAACCACAACAGCTGGTTGTATTGACTTGTCGTGTTGTTGTTTTTTGATGTTAGTGATTGTTTGTGCAGTGGTCTTTTGTTGAGTTGTTGTGTGGTTGTAGTCCTTGTTTGTTTGTGTATTGTGTTACGACGGCCGTATCCAGCAGACAGCACAGTTCCTTGCCTTGAGTACAAGTGTGGTTTTAGAGAGTTTTTTGGTTTTAGCTTGTGATCCCACCACATTATTTATTGGCGCCCAAAGCTACTGGTGAGGCAGCTGCAGGAAGGTTGGTGTGGTGAGTTGTGTGATTGGTGAAGGAAAATGAGAATGGAAGGGGGAACTGAAGTGGAGAGGTTGAAGGAGAAGTTGAGGTTGTCAGAAGAGGTGAAAGAGCATTTGAAAGTAGAGAATAAGAAGTTAAGGGTAGAGTGTGAGGAGCTGAAGAGCAAGTTAGAGGAGTTGGGAGGGATGCTGAGGAGTGCGAAAGTGGAAATGAAATAGGAAGCGAAAAAATCTGAAGAGAGAATGGTTGGGAAAATGGACGAAAAGTTCGGAGTGATGATGAATGATGTGCAAGAGATGACAAAGGAGATGGTGAAAGGGTTTTTTGGAGAGAGAGCAGTGGGGGTGCATCCTGGTTCTTGTGACGGGCCAGGAGTGTTTAAGAAAGTGAAAGAACAAGTGGATGAAAGTGTGCATGAGGAAAATGATATGTTTGTGGTAAATGAGGAGAGGAAAGAGAAGGTACAGAATAGGGGTAAGTCAGAGCAGAAGGGTAGGAAGTAAGGCAAGTGCTAAAGGGAAGAAGTTTAGTAAGGGTGGTGGGCAAGATAAGAAGAGAATGAATGAAGATGAGAAGAGAGTTGAGTTGAGAGTAAGGTACAGGATGTGAGTGATTTAGATAGTGGTAAGTGGGAGTTAGTAAGTAGGAAGAAAAGGGGTAAGAAAGATAGGACTAAAAGTATGGATGTGAGTTTGGAAATAGATTCATTATATTTGGAAGAGGGTAAGAAAGGTCAGAATGGAAGTAGCGAAAGTGAGAGTGAGCAGGAAGTGTGAAAGGTGGTGTATATGAGAGAGGTACCCCGATGTGAGAAGTATGAGGAATATAGTAGTAGGGACATAGAAGACTTTTTTTTTTTTTAGAGAGTATGAGAAGTATTGTGTGGCTAAGTATTGAGATAACAAGAGAGTTTGGGCAGGAGAGTTAGGTAACTTCTTGACGAGATTTTTGTTGAATATGTATGGGGTAATGATGAGTGTGGGAATGTGCTGTATGAGAGTGTGAAAGCCAGGATTGTGGAACAGGCAAAGAGGATAAAGAGTAGTGTTTGATATAGGAGAAAGCATGATTTTGAAGAGGCAAGAATGAATGTTGGTGAGTCGTTGTTAATGTATGTGTGCAGGTTAGAAACATTAGCTAGGGAAAAGTTTGGGGACCAAGGGATAAATGAGTGTAAGGAGTTAGTGTGAAAGTTATTGGTGACTGTACCAGAGTGTATATGAGTTTATGAATCTAAAACGTAAGGAGAAAATGAGATGGACGATTGAAAGGTTGATGAGGAACGACATTTTAAAAATAGTAGAGGGTTATGAGTTAGATAGGTGTATGATAGAGGATTATGAGTTAGATAGGTGTATGAAAGAAAGTAGAAGTATTAGCATTAGAACTGAGGTAGCTGAGTGTGTACAAGAGTTCAGGAGTTATAGGGAGGCAGTTTTGGAAAGGCCGAGGCAAATGGCAGAATGAGTGGTTGATAGGAGTGTGAGAGCAAGTAATGTAAGTGTCGTAAAACCTAAGAGGGATCGGAGTCCAAGCATTGGAAGAGTAGGGTCAGTTAGCCGCAAACGAGAACAGCAGTGTTACAGGTGTAGAAAGCCAGGACACAAGAAGAATGAATGTTGGTGGGCTTTATGAGGGTGCTTCAGGTGTGGGCAAATGGGGCATTTAGTGAGTGAGTGTAAGAAAGATAGGGATATTAAATGTTACAGGTGTGGATGGGTAGGGCACATTGAGTGGATGTCGGGGTACCCATGTGAATGTGATTTGTGGTAATTGTGGAAAGAATGGGCATTATGGTAGGATGTGTAAGGAACAGCGTGCAAAGTGTGCTGAATGTGGAATGGAAGGTCATGTAGCGAGTGTGTGTAGGCGGAAGAGGGTGAGTCAGGCTGGGAATTCGGGAAACTAGGTGTTAAGGGGATTCAGTTTGGTGGATTCTCTAGTGTGCGACATTATGTTCGGGAATGCAGTGGGTGAATGGTTGAGGGTGACTAAGTATGAGCCAAGTGTCAGTGAACAAATGGGTCTGGGAGATCGACAGTTAGTGTTGGTTGAGTATGGAAGAAAGCGGAAGAATGTAGAGAAAGGGAATGGAAAGAGGAAGCGTGAACTGCACGATAAGGGTTTGGTGGAGTACAAACAGTTGATAAAGCGTGTAGTACGGTTAGTTGTGAGGGAATGAATGATACGAGTAGCGTGTGTGGGTTTGAATTAACAGGGGTGAGTGAGATTTCAGTAGGAAGGGAGCGGAGTAGTAAGGAGGTGGTTAGTAGTATGGATGAGACTTTGCAAGAGTTTAATAGAACTATGAATGAACTGAGGGGTTTGGTAGCAGAAATGGAAGAGGTATTGGGGTCAGAGCTGGAAGGTGTGGATGAGATAGTGAATGAGATTTGGAGGGATAGTAGTGAGGAAGATAGTGGGAATGGGAATCTGAATGAAAGTGGTTTGGAGGAAGTGAGTACTGATGTAAATAAAAGAGTGTATGAGGGTCCTCAAACGAGATCCAGGGGTCCTGCCTCCGAGCGTCCTTGGGTATTGCGAAAGGCGATTTGGTGTGGGGGTTGTGTGTGTAAGGAGATGTCAAATGTAACGGGGGAGGTAATATGGAGGAACAATCTGTTTTTTGCACTTGACAATGTCTTCGAGGGTTGCCTGAGAGAGAGAGAGAGAGAGAGAGAGAGAGAGAGAGAGAGAGAGAGAGAGAGAGAGAGAGAGAGTTTCATGTGGTGGTGTCACTGTTAAGATCGTGTGGTATGTATTTGTGTTTGTGGTTTTCCGAAAAAAGAGTGAGAGAGAGAGGGTGTAATTAGTGGATGAATGGTTAACGATTGAATTGCTTGTTGGTGAGCTCTGGGTTGTCTGTTGGTGCGGTTGCCATGTCAGTCAGTCAGTCAGTTTATGATCAGAGTTCTGGGCAGTCAGTCAGTAAAGGTAGTCAGTGGAGTCAGTATTGAAGGCATTGATGTATTTTTGAATTGTTTGAATTATTGTTGATATTTTATGCTTAAGAGTTGTTGATGCTGTGTTGCTGAAGTTGTTGTGCTTGTGTGTTGGAGGGTGGTTAAGCTTGTGAGTTCTGTTGTGTTGTAGATGAGTTGTTGGAGTTGTAAGTTGAGTGCTTTGTTGGTGAGTTGTGGTTTCTTGGTGTTGTTGTAAGTGGTTGTATTGACTTGTTGTGTTGTTTTTTGATGTTGTTAGTGATTGTGCAATGGTCTTTTGTTGTGTTATTGTTGAGTTGGTGTATGGTTGTAGTCCTTGTTTGTTTGTGTATTGTGTTACAACGCCCTTATCTAGTGTATAGTGCAGCTCCTCGCCCTTTGTGTGTCAAGTATGTGGTGAGTACAACTGTGGTTTTAGAGAGTTTTTTGGTTTTAGCTTGTGATCTCGCCACAATGTGAAGCTAGCAGGGTTGGTAAAATACCCGGATTTTTTAGAAAAACCCAGCCCGGGCAGGTTTAAAAAAAACCTGGGTTTTATTGCGGGAAATGCTGGTTTTACGGGAAAAATGTGTGTTTTTTTACAATTTACTAGTTTCATTTAAATTTTCTATTTCTTTATTGATTCTTTACCTTTACTGTTTAAATCTAGTAATATTTCTATGTCCTCAGTTTCATTTGTATTTCGGCTATCAACTTATAATCTTTGAAAAATCAAGAGAAAAATATAAAGATAAGTTTAACAGACATGCAAGTCTCTTACTGAGTAAAAGATCCTTTCCTGTTAAGGGTTAAGTCAGACCAGGACCAGGTATATATGGTAATTAAGACTTCTTTAGATTAGGCCTACTATGGAAAGTTTAGGAAACTGAAGTCGCAAGTTTCTGACAGCAACTTTTATTAAACAATTTTTACCCCATTATAATTCATCTAACTAATAATTTATTTATCATCATTTGCCTATAGACCTATGAAAGTTTAAGTTCTGTACTACCCAAAACCATTGCCAAGTTTGTCTTTAGGCCTAAAGTACTAAATGTAGCTAGTTTTTCATAATTACATTACTTTTCAATATAAAATCATAAAGAATACTGGATTTTCTTTTATTCCTGATATTTTATAAAGTATGTGCATACTGTATACTGTAACTGTGCAGAACCCACCATGAGGCAGAACCATGCTGCCATGCTTCCGACCCAGAGTACGTATTTATACCTAAAAAACGGCAAATACAGTCTCAGGGCCGGAAAAAACCAACTAACCATAATTACTGAGTACTTAACTTAGCTGCTGCGATAGCTGCACGCTCCATTATAGATAAATCCAACGAAAGGGCACAAAAAAACACAGAGAGAAAAATAGCACGTGTGACTCGTGTGCGCTAACTGAAAAGGATGGCCACCAGAGGCGCAGCAGTCGGCAGCATGGGATGGAGTAGTAGTAGTACGAGCTGCTCACTCTGTGGGTCGGCTCTCCTCTTGGAGGGTTTTTGTAGTGGGAGATTTCTATTGGCATTTGGCTCGTGGTAGTGGTCTCACTCGCCTAGTGTTCATACCGACACCCTCTTGGAGGGTGAGCGAGTCAGTTATACTGACCTTTTTCTTTATTTTATTTATTCTCTGGTATGTGTTAGTACATTTACCCTAGAAATAATAGATTAAAGGATATTTCGCGCAGCGACACGAGCTGAGCCCAGAAATGCCCTATTGCAGTGAAAAGGTTGAGACTTCAGTTTACTTAGTAGGCCTAGGCTAAATCTCAAGTTGCTTATGTGCCTGGGTCTGACCATTTCTAGATGTACTGTTGTACACTTCATTATGTATCACACTAAAATTTATACAGTAGTACTATAATAATGCATTATAGAAGCAGAAAACAGTTAAAAAAAGTAAAAAAAAAAAAAAAAAAAAAAAAAAAAAAGCCCAGTTTTTTTTAGATTAGAAAACTATTCTATTATATCTTCCATATTTTAAAAAAATTGGGTTGTAAATGTATTTGTTCTACTTTAAATTATGTGTCGAACTAAAAGTTACACAATATAACTGATTATGGATTATAAAAGCAAAAAACAGCTGAAAACTTAAAAAAAACCTCCCTGGTCTTTTTAGATTAAAAACCCGGCCTGGGCGGGCAAGCGGGTAGGTCCCCGGGTAGATACCCATGCCAACCCTGGAAGCTAGAAATAGAAATTTTGTCACACAGATTTATGGAAAGTTTTCTAGTTTTAGAAGACACATTTTTTCCCACACAAGTATTTTCCTCGTTTAATTTAATGAGATGTGGAATAATATTAGGTAGTAGTGAAGGAAAGATTAGCCTGAAACAGGATAATCAGAAGAGCATATGTTTACGCTTGACGAAGAAAATTCTCACCCAAATCTGATCAATTTTTCTGAGACAGTGTCGACAAGCCAGACAAACATACGGGGAGAGCAGTCAAGTAACAAGAATAAACAAGATAAAGTGGAAACAAATAAAAAAAGAGGAATTCCTACAATTAGAGAATACAAAATTGTTGAGATGTGCACATACAGGTCATATAAACTTAGATATGAATAGATATGAATAATTACTCAGATATGAATAATTACACTGATATAAATAATTGTGATGACTAAAACACTGACTCTAACGAAAATCAAGGCGCCTATAACTATAGTAACGTAGTAATGAGTTGTGAAAATGAAGGAGAAGTACCAAATGAAGTATTACTCTTAAATAGAATAAATAAATCAGATATAATATAATAGAAGTAACCAAAGAAACCATTGGGGATACAGAACTTTGCTATTTTTCAGACATAAAAGAAGAAGAAATATGTAGTGTTAGCACAGCTGATGATAAAAGTGCAATTTATACTTTAATAGAAGAGTAACTTTGTATCCAAAATATTTAACAAAGATTTATATGCAATCAAAGGAGGATATAAAAGATAAAGATATTCAATTATTGAATGAAGAATTGCCAGACTTTGTCAGAATGTATAATTCACTAGTCCACAGAAGTGGTGATAACATTGAAGTCTATGTCCAAAACTATTCAGATAACAGACTAACACTAAATACAGCCATTGTCTTTTGCATAGGAATACCCATTAACAATCCTTTACTAACAGTAGAAGAAAAAGCATTTTTCTCTCTAAATGCCCAAAACTCTAAAATAAGTCAGGCAGTGAATAAAACAGATTTTTTCCAGAAAATAGAAACAAGTTAATTCAGGTGCAAGAAAAATACAGAAATGTAATAGCTTTAGGAGATAAATTAAGAAGAAAAAATGTTCTACAGCATAGAATTTTGTTAGATGATGGAGCCAAGCCATTTTTTTTTATTCCTTTTTACAGATTACCAATAAGCCAGAGACCCATGGTTGACAATTTGATAAAGGAAGTGAAAAGAGATGGAGTAGTAATTCCTTCTAAACCTCCATATAGTTTTCTGTTACTTGTTCCAAAGAAAGATGGCAGTTGGAGACTTGTAATAAACTATAGAAAGTTAAACTTGAACACAGTTCCAGATCGAATAATGATGCCGGTAATTCAAGATATGTTAGCTCTATTAGAAGGGGCAAAAATATTTTCATCCTTAGATTTGCTTTGTGGATATTGGCAAGTACCTCTAGATGAAGAATCAAAACAATTCACAGCCTTCAAGCACTCAAAAAGAACATTCACAGTTTGAAGTAATGCTATTTGGACTCACATGAGCCCCATTAACTTTTGTCAGACTAATGCTACAAATTCTAGGAGATATAGAAAGCCATCTCAGAACATTGGAATTGGTCCTAGAGAGATTAAGATTTGCAGGATTAAAATTTAAGATAAGGAAATATCAATTCCTGATGAAGTCATTAGAATAATTGCGTCAGGTAATTAGTGAAGACGAACTGCGCACACAGGCTGGTAAAAATAAAGGCAATAATTGATTATCCAGCTCCCACTAATTTGAAAGCGTTAATAAGGATCCTAGGTATGGTAGGTTATAGACCTTTTATAAAAGGTTTTGCTAACTAACCAAAAAGGATGTTAAATATGAATGGAAGGATCAATAAGAAACAGCCTTTCAAACACTAAAGAGTAAAATGACCAGGAACCCTGTTTTAACCTACCCAGATTTTCCAAAGACTTTTATTTAGCTTGTGATGCCTCAAGTACAGGGCTAGGAGCTGTATTGTTAAAAGGCCAAAACTATTATGCTTGTAGAGTTTTAAACCCAGTAGAAAGACATAATAGTACAACAGAAGAGTGTGTCTAGCTTTATATTGGGATTTAACGAAGTTTGTACCTATACTTTTGGGTCATAAAGTTAATGTAGTTACAAACCCATTTGTGACTTACTTAAAAAGAGAGCCTTCATCAATAACATGAAATTCAGTATGGTTCATTAGTGTATTAGAATTTGCCCCAGAATTCAGATATATTCCAGGAAAATTTAATACCTTGGCAGAAGAAACAAAAAATTGCATTACAACTAATACGTTTTGTTTTAGTTGTCAAGTAGTAGATTTAGATTTTTTTGACACATAGTAGGACAGCTATTACTAGATGAATCCTTAAAACCTGATTTTCAATTAGTAAATGGATAGTTGTATAAAATGCCGACAGAGAAATGGTTGTTCACGATTATATATCCCCAAAACACTAACCAGAGTGGTTTTAGAACTAACACACTCATAAAAGTTAGCAGGACATCCAGGAATTAAAAAGACAACAAATTCTTGTTGTCTTTTTAATTACTGAAATTATTCTTCTTTTTGGTAATGCTGCTGAATTTACTAGTGATCTTTTAAAGATAATATATTGAATTTTATAAAATAAATAAATGTCAAATAACCGCTTATAAACAAGTTCTAATGGACCAGTAGAACGAACTAATCATAAAATAAAGGATATCCTGAAAACTTTAGCGAGTCCATAGACAGAAGATTGGGACTTAGCACTAGAAGACGTACAATTCACGTTGAATAATACTGCAAATGAGACAATAGGAGAATCTCCACATTATTTGCTATACAGTTATCAAAAGAGACTGTTTAACGCATTATTAGACGATGCAACACCACCCAGACATACTTATAACTAAGATGATTATATTGCATGGAAAACCAGACGTACTTACGAGGCAATCATGAAAACAAGGGCTAACCTAAAAGAGGTCCATGAGACTCTTGCTAAATATTATAATAAAAAGACCATCAAACCAGATCTTAGAGTGGGTACCCAAATATATGTACAGAATCACATTCAAGAAGGGCCAGATGTAATGGTTTCCCCTAAGTTCACTGGACCATATAGAGTTATAGAATTGCTGAAATTAAACAAATATAGAGTAATTAATGAAGGTGATTTAAAGGAAAAAGTAGTCCACTGGAATCATAAAGAGAATGTGATAAAAGTCTTTTTTTAAAGATCCAAAATGAGGCTCATCGTAATGAAACATATAAAGAGAATGTGATAAAAGTCTTTTCTTAAAGATCCAAAATGAGGCTCATCGTAGTCTTAGCTATGTATAAAGGATCATTGTTAAAAAGACATGGTAAAGTCAAAATGATCAGAGACTTAGAATAATTTCTATCAACATAACGAAAGTGTTAAATAGTGAAGAAACATTAGGAAAAATCCAAACAGATATAAAGTCAATAATACAAAAGGGTGATAATAATAGCGTTATACATGTGTTAGAAAAATTAAACACAGACATAGAAAATACAGTAAATAAAAGGGAACTGATTGGAATACATTATTTGGAGTTGCTACCGAAGCAAATAAGAAAGAATAGACAGGCTGGAAAAATGGGCAGCAGAAAGTGGAACTGTGATAAATAAAGTGATTACCTCACACCATCAGAATGCAGAACAAATATAAAAACTGGAAAATTTTATAAATCAAGGCAATCAGAATGTAACAAAAGAACTGGAGTTGGAAAGCATACAGTTTTTAAATACATTTGCTCTAAAAAGTGAGTGAGTGATATTACAAGATCATAAGAACACACTAAGTGCCATTCTGCTTGCTTATAAAGGTATTTTGACCCCAACATTAATAATTCCTAAAGAGTTAGAAGACATTATTAAATTTTGTGTAATAGAGAAACACTTTAAACCACTTGAGAAAGATGTATAAACCACTTGTGAAAGATGTAATCATGTATTACAATTTAATAAGTGCCAAAGTGATTTATGATAAAAATATTTTAGTTGTATGAACCTAATGTGTTTACAACATATGAATTTAACAAACGTGTGCCATATAAAAATGAGTCATATAAGATAAAAGAATTAAAATTGTCTCAGTTACAGTTAAAAAAACTTGAAAACTTGAACTATGTTGATGGCTATTTTTACTACAAGGAAAATGTATCCCCAATTTTATCGTTAGTAAATCCAGTGGTAATAGGAGTAACTGTTGTTTTGTTTATCATAATAGTAAGGAAATTAATTATTAAAACAATACAGAGGATACTGACAGAAACTAAAAGAAATGAACCATGATTACAATTGATGTTTACATTATTTTTTACTTGGTAATAATTTGATATGCTTATATTTTCTCTACGATTGGGGAAAGATTTTTTTTATGATTGTGTCCATTATTACCAATTGTTGCCAGTTTAATTATTGTTGTAGAACATTGAGGACACTGTATGGTGTTGGGCGAGTAATGTAATGTTTGTTAGGGAAAATTAAGATAGATATGGGAAAAGAGAGAGAGAAATCCACTGGTAGACAGATAGATAGACAGAGAATAAAAGAATAGAGAGAGATCCACTGATAGACAGATGAATAGAGAGAGAGAGAGAGAGGTAGCTTGAGCAACGGAAGTGTTCTCGCAATAACCCAAACAAGTGAAGTGTTGATCGTATGGGTGGCTATTAAATAAGTGCATTCGTTGCTTTATTTAAATAACCTTTCAACTCCCACCGGAACCAGGATGTTTCCGGTGACGTCATTAGTCACGCCCTGGCAAAGGAGGTGCTAGAATTAATTTCCGCCCAAACAGGTGGTACAATGGACGTGATCAACCAATGAAGAAGATCAGAGGGCAGCAACAGAAAGAGACCTTCCCACTTTTAGGAGGGACATCTCTTTGGCGGAGGATGTTTACTGAGAAGCAGAGGAAGAACAAAGCATCCAGAGGGTGAGGTTGTAGGCCTTACCAAGCCATGAATAAGAAAGGCTTCAACATCAATACTTTGCCTCAGCATCTCAAGATAATCTAAATTTGTATATTTACTTATTCTTGTGGATATATCACTAGTGTGGATGAAGTAAGAAATTTTTGTTTTGTCTTTCTGAGCATCCTGAGACTACAATAATCCAGAGAATCTACAATCTACAATTATATAAAAAGACTACCTTGCAGTGGGTGACATACAATACAAATAAAATAAAAAGGATTAAATCTAAAACTCCCTTACAAAAGTGACAGCTGAAAGAACAAGCTGCAAAAAGCAAGTGTATTACATATTCAGGGGAAACTTAATGTCTTAGCGGATGGATTGAGTTAAGATCAACACATCCTTCCCACAGAGTCGACTCAGGATTTCAAAGTGTGGTGTGTCTAGAGCTATGGAAACTGTTGGGAAACCATTTTTGGATCTATTTACCACGTCCAGAAACCACAGATTTCCTCTGTCCTGCTCCCTGCTCCCGGATCCTAGAGCCTGAGGAACAGATGCCCTTTTACTAGAGTGGTCATACCTAGTAGATGTGTACACCTTTCCTCCATTCAGCTTGATAAGAGAGGTGCTGAAACAAGCTCCAATCTCATCAAAATGTCACCATGACACTAATAGCTCCCTATTGATCACAAAAAGAATGGTTTGCCGATCTACTAGCCCTTTTAGTGGACTACCCAAGGCTCCTTCCCACCATTCCAGAGCTGTTCAGACATCTCTATTTCAGGAGGTTTCACCAAAACCTATCCACGCTGGCCCTGACAGGTTTTATCGACTCCTCAAACTCCTTCGATTGAAGGGTTTTCAAGAATAGTGTCTCGGGCTACTGTGGACCCCCGTATTCGCGGGGTATGCGTACCAGACCCCTGCGAATAGTTCAAACCTATTACTACTTAGAACCCCATCTAAAAACCCTTATAACTGCTTACCTTTAAAGTTCAGATACCAAATCTATACTTTAAGTAATATCCTGCTTCAAATATATCTTAAATTACTATCCTATTAAAGTTTTAATCTCTGAGATTACAGTGGTCCCCCGTATTCGTGGGGGATGCGTACCAGACCCCATTGAATAGTTAGAACCCACGAATAGTTGGAACCCCTATAAAAATGCTCAAAACCTATTTTGTTAGTTAAAACTCAAGAAAAACCCACTAAAAATTTTTATACCTGTTTTTTTTTTAATAGTTTTATCACAAAAAGTTCATTTTATGATGAAATTGATAAAAAAACCTCAGGAATTTGTGGAAATTTCTCTTTGAAAAATACTGCTAATGGGCAAATTTTGTGTGAATAATACAGGGAAGTGTTCCAGAGAGAAATCCGCAAATGTGTGAGTCCGCAAATCCGGAGAACGCGAATACGGGGTGGGGGAGGCACTGTATATTGTTAATATACAGTGGTACCTCGTTTATTAAAAGTTTCTTATGTCGAACTTTCCGTTTTTCGAACAAAATTTTAGAGAAAATTTTGTATCGTTTGTCAAAACAAATGCTTGTACTTTGAACTGACTGATTATCTAGTTTATACTTATATTCGATGGCCTACTGGGTCTTACAAGTTAAACTGTATTAAATTTATTTTTTCTTTTACAATATATTCTTAATTATAACAATATTTGACAAAATAAATAAAAGTATAAAGCATTTAATGTAAAATTTAGCTTTCAATATAACATTTAGCATAAAAGATGTACAAAATCGTATGTAACCGCAGATGTCACGCCCAGCTGACTTGAGAGTGAATGAGGGAGCGTTGATATGTTGAGGAGAGGAGAAGAGAGAGTTAAAATATTACTGTATGTCTGTAAAAGCAATAACAATTCATATAAAAAGGGAATTTCCCAATAAATTTAACGTAATGATTAAATATGAAAACAATCAAAATAAGAAAAAAAAAAAAGTCTCAATCGAGCCAGTGTTCGTTGCGCCGAGTGAGACGGTCTAGTTGAACAATATTAACAAAACAGTAAAAGAAAGAACAAAGCTTTTCACAATAAAATTTAGCACAAATGATCAACAAAACTATTCGTCGTTGCGGTGATACACAGCTAACCTGAGGTAGAGTGAGGGATCTTTTATATTTTTGAGGAATAATGAATGAATGATTTTAAGTTATCGGGCGTCGTGGTATTGTTGAGGAGAGAAGAGACAGTAAAATCTTTACTATAATATGTACGTAAAAGCAATACCAATTCACATAAAAAATAAAATGTCATTTCACAATAAATTTAACATAATGATAAAACATGAAAACAACCGCAATGCAGGAAAAAAAAAAAAACTTTCTCGAGTTCGTGTTCGATGCGTTGAGAGAGAGAGAGAGAGAAAGGAGACGTGGTTGGAGAACGGCTCTGCTTCCCATTGACTTATCAGCTGATCTGGGATGATTATTCGCCCATTTCTTTCACTTACACTCGATCTGCCCAATTCACTTTTATTTTTGTTACGGTAAAATACCAGTCTAGTGACAATTGCTTTTTACGATTTTGTTTACTACTGTAAAAGTAACTCAGCTCTTTGATAAACAAACTGGCGCTGCTTTCAGCTTCTGCATGCCTTCGATTGTTTGTTTAAGCGGCTTCCTTGTGAAAAGTTATTTTATCTCTTTCCTTTTCTTGCATTCTTGACTTATTACTTGTTTGTTTGCAAAATCCTCATGTTTGTTTTAAAAGTCTGCCGTTTCCCAACAGTAAGTTGATGTATTATGGCATAAGTAATTTCTTCCATGCACTTAAGATCCAAGTGTAAACACGCTGATTACTCTCTCTCTCTCTCTCTCTCTCTCTCTCTCTCTCTCTCTCTCAGACACACAATCGGACACACACACTATCGATTCCTTTGATTATCTTTGTACCTAATATGTGAATAAAATTGATTTTGTTATCAGTCTTTGCATACTGTAACCAATTCGGTTTGCTCAAAGGGTTCCCGTTTCTCCTCCCTCCATCTCCCAGCCGGCCGGCGCCATTTTTACCAAACAGTTCGTAAATCATACACAGAAAAAAATAAAATTTAGAACATTTTACTTCATATAACGTACTGTTTCATTACTTTACTCTCTTAATTTAACTTTTGAACACATTAATAATAGAAAAAATGTTAAAAGGGGGACTTTTTGGGTCGGCTGTAACGAATTATCCTGATTCCCTTTATTTCATATGGGGATATTTGTTTCATATTTCGAACAAATCGTACTAAGAACAGCCTTCTGGAACGGATTAAGTTCGAAGTACGAGGTACTACTGTAATTTCAAAGTCATCTTAAACGTTTTACCATTGGAAATATATATGCACAGTCAATAGCACACACACACACACACACAAAGAGCGAGAGAGAGAGAGGGGAGACCCCATTGAATTAGCAAAATCATACATCTGACCATCAAGGGAGAAATTATGAATTATTTTTGAGATGTAGAGAATAATAATGAAGGGAGAGAGAGAGAGAGAGAGATAACTCCTTATGACTTCTTCCCCCCCGCCAATATGTGTATCAAACTGTCATTTACTCCCCCGCCCTCCTTTCTCAAAGACTGGGAATCGCTATTTCTTTAATTAATCTTATTAACATTTAAAAACTAGTTATTAGATAAATAATTTATTAACTACACTACAAAACAAATACACATACATAAGTAAGAGAGAGAGAGAGAATTTTATTGTTATTGTTCAGTCTCATTAAACTTAATATTATATAAAAATTAGTACTGTAAATTATTATTTTATCATAAAATGTTGTAGTATCCTTAAAGATATGTATACATACTGCGAGGTTAGGTTGTTGTTTAAATGGAAACAATCATTTGCCCTTGGTGGGCTGTTGTCTCCTTTCTTATTTGTTTTTTCTGTTGGACAAGTTAACGTCTCCGTCGTCTTGCCTTTGACAACGACAGTCGGGTTCGGTATAGCAGTGAGTCAGGTTCCAGACAGCAAAGCAGCGTGGGTACTTGATGTAAACAGCAGGCATTGGTTACCTGTTGTCTACGGCAGTGGGAAGATGCAGTCGGTGGAGCAGTTTGGCTCCAGTGAGACAACCAACCTGTTGTCTCTTCGACTTTGCTGTTAGTCATCTGTGTTTTTGGGATTGTCCCTGTTAACAGACATGGGCTGTTTTGATGATTATGGTTATTGTCTGTGTGCATCCACTTTGACAGCTGGGTCTGTCTTGACTTCTCTGCGGAGATTGTCTGTTTTTTGTGTGTGTGGCGCTGCCTGTAGAGTGTGTATTACTGCTGGGGTGTAGTTATGGTTATTATGCTGTCTGTTTAGTGATTGTATTATTGGTGCTACATGGTTTTTATTTTATTTAAACTGGTTAATGATATGTTACTGTAATTTGGGCTGCATGTTTTATATAATTTCATGGCTTTGAGTTATGGATTTTAAGTGTCGTGACTTATGCCTTTTGATGTAGCTGTTTGTTGAATTGTTTTACTGTTTATTGTTAAGAGTTATTTTACTATGTTTTATTGTAAAGTAACTTGGTTGTGCAACATGTGTTTTGTTTTTGGATTTAATTTACCGACTCCTGTTATGTAAGTTATGATTTATATTTATTTTCACCAAATCCCGACTCTTATAATAATTTTGTAAATGACTCGTTTGTATATATTTGTAAATAATAAATTATCAAGGTAATTTTTGTGATTTTGTGCTGCTCCTTCCTCCTTTGTTTTTCCCAACTGCTGTCAGTCATTCCAGTCCCATTTCCTTTTTGCTTTTAAGATCCTGCAGGACCGAGTGTGGTCCATTACTTTGGCAACCGTGACAGGATTAGTTCTGATTTGGCTGGCTGGGTTGTGGCAGCTGCAGAGGAGAGTTTTGTGAAAAAAAAAAAAAAATGAAAATGGTAATTATTTTTTAGTTGGGTAGGGAGGTGTGAGATTGGACTGTTGTTTAAATGGAAACTATTATTTGCCCTTGGTGGGTTGTTACTTCCTTACTTATTCATGTTTTTCTGTGGGGCAAGTTAACGTCTGTAGTCTG
Organism: Macrobrachium nipponense; assembly: GCF_015104395.2. Lineage (NCBI taxonomy): Eukaryota > Metazoa > Arthropoda > Malacostraca > Decapoda > Palaemonidae > Macrobrachium > Macrobrachium nipponense. Next base: position 39,918,417 of record NC_087217.1, on the reverse strand, counting down.
TCCTCTTTGACAGCGGGGTCTGTCTCGACGTCTGTGGAGCTTGTCTGTTTTTTTGTGTGTGGCACTGCCTATAGTGTGTGTATTTCTGCTGAGGTGTAGCTATCGTTATTATGCTGTGTTTTTAGCGATCATGTATTGTTGCTGCATGATTTTGATTTTATTTATACTGTTTAATGATATGTTGCTGTAGTGTGTACTGCTTGTGTTATATAATTATATAGCTTTGAGTTATGCAGCTTAAGTGTGTTGTGGCTTATGCGTTTTGATGTAGCTGTTTGTTGAATTGTTTAACTAATATTTATTGTTAGTGTTATTTTTCTATGTTTTATTGTAATGTAACTTTGTTGTGCTACATCTGTTTTGTTTTTGGATCTAATTTACAGACTCCTGTTATGTAATTAATGTTTTATATTTATTTTCACCAAATCCTGTCTCCGTGGTCAATATACATTAACATTAAGGTCATTTTTGTGGATTTGTTCTGCTCCTTCCTCCTTTGTCTGTCCTAACTGCTGTCAGTCATTCCAGACCTATGTCCTTTTTGCTTTTAAGATCCTTCAGGACCGAGTGCAGTCCATTGCAACACACTTCTAACACTTCCAGCCAAAACGGAGAGAGAGAGAGAGAGAGAGAGTTAAACTTATTTAAAAGGGTGAAATGGAAACATTATTATATATCTTTAAAATACCATCACATATGATTTTGTAATTACAGTTATATTATTATTATTATTATTATTATTATTATTATTATTATTATTAATATTATATTTTTATTATTTTTTTATTATTTTTTATTATTTTTTTTATATTATTATTTATTTTATTATTATTAAAAAAGTTTATTATGATTAATTATATTAAAACTAAAAATATTTATTTAATTAATTATTATTATCATTATTATTATTATTATTCCTATTATTATTATTATTATTATTATTTATTATTTGAAAATACTAATAAACATATTCATACATGAACCATAACAATTTTCTCTTCTCAGTAAGAGTAAAGCCCCGTCCACACGACGGGCAAATGCCCAGCAGGCAGACACTGTTCCCAATTCTCTGTGGTATGAGGTGAAGTGACGAAGCTATACTGGTAAAATAAAATGTCAGGTTAAAGCAGATCATCTTAATCTTCAGGTCAGAGTGTTATGTACACAACATTTTCCCCTTCCATTTTGTTCTTAGCTTTTCCAAAACTGATGGAGAATCTTGGTTGGGATTGACGAAATATAGTAAATGCAGTCATTAATTAGGATGTTGTATGGAAAATGCGTTTAGTGTCTGTTAATGTACATCATCCAATGAACAAGCAGAGAAGCTATATACTTGTAACTTGACAAAACTGGAAAATAATGAAATCCGGATAATTCCGTTACTTAATGATAAACACACTTATATGCCTATGTGTATGTTTTGCACACACATGTATGTATGCATATGTGTGTTTTTTTGTCTACGTATGTATGTGTACTATTTGTTCACATGTATAAGGTCAGGGGACTTACTGTAACCGTTCTTATGGAGAAATTATTGACATGAATTAACCAAACCTTTAGCCTTGACACGGAATCCAGAAGCTATCAATATGTTGTTTACATTTTTCGATGTTACGTAATGTAGAAATATTGAGTGACAGATGACAAACGATTTTGACACGTTCAGGGATTCAAGTGTGCTGGTAACTCTGCTTTTGTTATCTTTTAGTATATTTTCCACTAGAATTTATGATAGAACTAGGATTTTGCTAACTGAAGGGAAGGTTATATATATTATCTCTCTCTCTCTCTCTCTCTCTCTCTCTCTCTCTCTCTCTCCTCTCTTCTCCTTCATTTAGGTAGAAGCTTGTACATGAAGTGTAAGAAGTAAAACCAGATTACAAACAGTTGCTAATGGTTGCGTGAACTCTTGATTATTACTTCCTGATCACATTTGTTCATTACCAGGCGTTGAAGCCAATGTTAATTGGGCTGTTTGTCTGTACACTGTTTCAAAGCGAGAGAATTCCGGGCAAATCAGAGTGCCTGCCGTGCATTTGCCCGTCGTGTGGACGGGGCTTAAGAGTAAGAGTAGAGTGAAATTATGTGAAAGTTAGTCAGCAACGAGCAACTCGCTCTCCCTTCTGTCACATTACTTGACTTATTTGACTGCTCTGGACCTCAGCATAGAACCTGGATCAAAAAAGAAAGATGGGGGTTAGAATGAAAATTCCTTCATTCTTACATAATTTTTCAATTATAAACTAAAATCTTACTAATTCACTATTGTATTTTCTTTAATGAATTAATATTTTACTGTTTGCATTAATATTAATATTTGAAAATTAGTAAATCGTTTATTTATCTTACAAAAAACATACATCTCTGAGAGAGAGAGAGAGAGAGAGAGAGAGAGAGAGAGAGAGAGAGAGAGAGAGAGAGAGAGAGAGAAATTATTATATTTATTATGTGATACCAATAAACTTACTAATACAGTATTAATATTAATATTGGAAAATTAGTAAATCATTTTTGTATCATAAAAATGTATTTAGTCATGTAAATAACATTAAAATAAAATAATTTAGTGAATTTTTGATAGCGTAGTTGCTGTCTCGTCCTCACGGAGTACCCTTTCCATGGTCTATTCTATTCAGAGCTCCATGGTGCTCTGGATAAACCATGGAATGGGTACTCCTTGATGACTCAACAGTGACTACATCAAAACCTGCTATTTATCGTCGGAAAAACTTGCGAATAGACAAATTTCCCGTGAATAAGGGGTAGATATGGTCCAAAGAAAAATCTGCAGATCTCGAGAACGCAAATATGGGAATTGACTGTATTGCCAACAAGAGATGATGATCGTCTAACAAATTATATCAGAAGAAATGGTTGATCTTTAGGTTGTGGTGAAGAAGAAATAGCAACTCTTCTGCTAAAACAATTTTTACGCAAATAAGACTTCCTCTTATACCTAAGATCTGAGAGGGGGCTATCATCGTCAACTATTAGGGGCTATAGATCAATGTTGAGCTCTGTTTTACCAGCATAGAGGTTTAGACATCATGGCAAATCAAGACTTCTCAGACCTCATCAGGTCTTTTGAGTGTAGCAAACCCAAGACAGAGATGTTGGTTGCCTGGAGCGTAGACATAGTCCTTAAGTGGCTTTCAGGACCACAGTTTGAACCCCCTGCATTTGGCTTCCATGAGAGATTTAACCAGGAAGACCCTGTTTCTAATGGCTCTTGCAACAGCAAAGAGATACGGTAAAATCCACGTCTCGGATAAAAGGGTGGTTTTTTCACAAGGAGATGTAATGTGTTCTCTTAAGCATTGGTTTCTAGCAAAGAACGTACCCTTGAAACAATGGCCAAGATCTTTTACAGTAAAGAATCTTTCTGACTTAAAAGGCACAGAAGATGATGAAAGATCTTTGTCCTGTGAGAGCCCTCAGGTATTATCTCCAGAGGACAGAGATCAGGGGACCAATGAGCAACCTATGGTGCTCAGTCAAGAATCCCTTGAGACCTCTTATCTAAAAACGCTATCTCATTTTTTATTAGAGATCTTATTAATTAAGGAGGCGCATTTGTAAGTGGGAGAAGACCACTATCCCAGTTTGAAAGTCAAGACGCATGAGATAAGAGCAGTGGCTTCCTCCTTAGCCTTTAAGCATAACTTGTCTATGGTCAATATATTGCAAACAACTTACTGGAGATGTAAGTCTGTTTTTGCAATGCACTACCTAAAAGAAATTGAAACTGCTTACGACAATTGCATAACACCGGGACCTTTATCAGTAGCAGGCACAATTGTTGGGGAGAATGTATGGAGACACCTTTGCTCCTCATAATTTTAGAACCAAGTAATCTTGGGGTTATTTTGAGAGTATTCATTTGTTGTTTTTAATTCAGATGATGAAGGCATAATATTTGGATATTAATGACAATTCTTTAGCTCTGGGCAGGGGCTAGGTTTTGATCTCCGATTGTCTGGTTGTTTTGTCTTTTAGTGGTTTTGGTTGGTAACAACTTCCTCAGCTAGCAGTATATTCCTCAGCTGGGAAGCTTTCTGTGTTGATAGAGGTGTTCAAGGCCACACTATTGCAACACTTATGGGTTGAGAAGAGCGCTCATTAGAATCAGTACCTACTTGAAGCGGCTCTCTTCCCAGATAAAGAACAACTAAAGTTTTATAAAACTTTTATGAATTTTTCTATATATATTTTGAAAATGTCCATGAACCCCAACCACATATCAATGTGGGATTCAGCTGTATAATTACTGGGTATGTTACGCTTATAAAAATGATATTTTTGTAATTAAATAGAATTTTATTATTCCTTACCCATAATTATAATAGAGCCCACCTGATTTTTCAGTTGTTAATTGAGTTTTCTAGCATATGTAGTGACTTTCTACCATCACCTCTGACTCATCGAAGGGAGAACTCTATCTTGGTTAGTGCCTAACTAATACCACAGGCAAACTTGAGGGTCTGTCTTCTAGCCTTATTTTAGATTATCATTGGACAGTCTTCGAGTGAGGAGTATCTCTCTCTCTCTCTCTCTCTCTCTCTCTCTCATATGCAAAGGCATTGGATGACATGAAGGAGGAAGAGGCTATATTCAAACACTTGTGTGCAGGACGAGATACAGTAAGTCTTGAGTCTCTGGTGGGAAAAATTTTGGTACCGAGTCAGTGATGGGAGAGGGGATGGTCCAGTTCTGGGCTCTAGTTAATGCTTTCAGGATGAAGTAGAGCGGTGGTTCTTTAAAGTTTTTATTAGCTCGCCCCCTCTAAGAGTTGGTTCTTCCCTCCACACCTCACTTGTATCTTTGAGTAAAATTCCCTCCTAGATTTAAAGGAAAATGAAAAAAGATAAAGAGAAAGGGTTTCGAGGGATAGGGAGGGAGGTAAATAATTACAAAACAAGGTAAGACAAATGAATCTAACTAGAGGAGACTACTGTAAAAACTAAGGTTATAAGACAAAACTTTGCATGTTTTCATAGACTTCTGAATAATAGTTCCTTACTTTTGTTAAGAGAATAATGAATATAATTAGAGAATTTTATGTTTTTTCCTACGGCTTGCATCTCCCTGGAAATTGCTGACATCCCCCCTCAGGGGCGCAACCCCCCAGTTTAAGAATCACTGAAGTAGAAGCTGCGGCAAGGCTGGTGCAGTTGACAAACAGCACCCGTCTTTGCCGGGTAGTGTCCTATAGGCTCCTGGCCCTATAAGATACTGCAGTGTAACTTTCATGTTCCATTAACCTTCTCGTCTTTGGGACAGTGGAGGTTCAATTTGGTTTTTCCTGTGAAATTTTAGAATTATCCGGTTGGGAGTTTTGTCTTACATTTAATCACTCTTCTATTTTCAGAAAGGTGGTTAAAGGAAGAAGGAAAGGGAAATACAAGGGCAGCATTCTTCCCATGTGACTGCCATTTGTAAGAAAGTATCAGTCTCTTTTGAGTCCCCAACATTTCTTGCTCTTTTCTGGTCCATTCCCTCATCTTATTTGCAGCTTGCAATGGGACCTTACCCTTAGTTGGGGCTGTGAAATGCTGAATACTGGCTTTAGAAGTTGAGGGAGAGTGACTTCTCTCTTTTTTTTTGAGGGTCTAAAAGTATGGGCATTTTTCAGATACACACATATTGGTAGTCTCTGAGATACCCCAGCTTTAATCTCTCGGAAGGGCTTTGGTTGGGGCATAGTTTTGGCCATAGAACATCGTTCTCTTTCAAGTTTAGTGGTGTTGAACCTTGAGATTTTTATCCTCTTTCCTGCCCAAAGAGTGAGTACCTGGGTAGCTGGTTTATGGCAGGAACAGGAGCTTTCTTAGGATTCTTGTTTCAGCAAAGCTGGGGAGGTTGCACAAACGTTCCTTTTGTATCAGGGACAACTCACTTGGTGTTTTCACCATTCTTTAGTTCCCTTGTTGTTCTTGTTGAGGCGGGTTCCAAGGGTAAATTCATCTCCTCTCCTGAGTCCTAAGAAGTTGTCTTCAGGGGATTGAGAATGTGGCAGGACTATGGGAGCTGTACATGGTAGTGCCACTAGATTTTTTCCCACAAGAGCATTAGAATTTTTTCCCCCTGGGGATGCTCTTGTGGTTGGGCACATCAAATTAGAAGAAGGATGTACACCTGGGCATTGCTCAGAAGGGTGAGTCTCACTTTAGGGCTGATGCCCAGATACCTTTTGACACCAGCTCTTACAATCAGAGGCAGGTAACTGGGATATATGGTCCCTAATCACCTGTATGGCAAAGTAGTTTGAGATTTCCAGGTTCTGAGCTTACACCTGGCCACTGTTCAGTATAACAAGTAGCTCTTGGACTCCTTTTTTTTCTCTCTCTCATTGCTTACTTCGGTTTAAGCATGGAGAAAGGTTTCTTTTCTGGAAGGTTTTATCTTATGTCTTCGATTTCCATGTGTCCATATTGAGTAATGTCCAGACCTACAAGTGCTCTCGTTCAAGGTCCTAGATGTTCCTATCTGGTTAAACTTTTGAGTGTTCCTACACAATATACAAACTCAGTTCTTTACAATAGGAATTACTTATGGTGAAGCTGGAACACGGCTGTTAAAATTCTTGAACAAGGTGGTTAGGCAGTAACTACCATCTGGTAGGCTGGGAGACTTGCCTGCTTAGATGTAAACCTTCCCAATTTGTTTTCGGCATCATCCAATGAAGACGTATGTTTGTGAGCTTTTGCTGACTAGCTATTAATCATGATTTCCAGGTGGGATCATTATTTTTTTTAATGTTTTGAATATATAGTGTGTTTGATATTAATAATTAATATACAAACCCACTTTTTGTGATAGCCTTTCCCCTTCGTTTATTTTTGGGTCAGTGGCAAGGGTGTATTTACATCCTTAGCACTTAATCTTGCCATTTATTAGTAAGGGTACGACAGTATATTTATTTATTATTGAATTTGACATTTATGCTTATGCTTTAGGAGAATTTACCGGAGGGAAACTTTGGAGGTTTGCTCTTTGTTTTTTCTCCCGGTATTCTTCCTTCTCCCTTGCCCTCTTCGCTCGCTTGTCGGGCGAGAAAGGGCTGGAACAAGAGTAGTATCCTTCTTTTTTAGTCCTGTTTTCTTTTGTCTGCGGGCTAACAGTGAGTGAAGTAGATCACAGCCATAGCTGGTTGGATATCTCTTCCTGTTGGTTATCCCTACCCTCGGGATTGTACCTGTGACACGATTGCATGCTGTGGTATTGGCCCTCAAGTGTGTGTACAGTTTCCCTGTGGAAAATCATATTGAATTGCTGATGTTATCCAGGAGTCTGTGTAGCTGCCCTGTGGTTATTGGCTCTACCTCTGATAATGACTGTGCTTCATCTTGTAGAAGTCCTGAGGAAGAACATCTCCCCCATTGTCCTTCCCTTCCTTTTCTGAAGCTCGAGGAGGCCCTGGAATCCGGAACAGCCTTCTCTGGCCAAGAAGTGTAAGGAAGCTTCTCCTCCCCTCAAAAATCCTCCAGCAGGATTTCTAAGGGATTACCTCCTTTCAAGGAGGTAGTGGGATCTGTCGTCAACTCTTCCCAACATTCAGGTTCAGGAACTGATTTGGTCGCCCCTGGTCTTGAGTTTTGGAAGCAGTGGGGGTGCAGGCCTTTGCTCGCATTCCCATCACCTGTGTAGAGGTTCGCCTGTAGACAGGTGCAGGGTCGGGTTCTTGTTCATGAGTTTCCCTGAGTTGTGCGTCCCTTCTGTCAGTGACAGAGACCTCTCACCGTCCTGACAGTGGTGCAGGATGAGAGTAGGGATCGAGCCATGCAAGCGACTCATCCTTTTCTGCCAATGCGTCCAGCACTTCCTGAGTACTTGTCAGTGCTTAGTAGTTTCTCACTTGGTGCCTAAATTCCAAGGAATCGTACACCTGGAGAAGCAGGGAAGCTGAGGAGGCATGGGTTCCCTTGTCTCTCTTCCTGACCTTTGGGCTTGGGCACTGATTCTCTTGCCCCTGGACTTGTGTTTCAGGAGCCGCAGGAGTGCAGGCTTCTGTTTTCATTCCCGTAACCTGTCGAGAGGTTTGCCTATGGACAGGTGCTGTGTCAGGCACTTGTTCGCGAGTCGTTCTAAGTACTTGTGCTTTTATTGATGAGTGAGCATCCAGAACTGTTGAAGGACCATCCTAGTTCGGGCACAGGATGGGAGAAAGGACGAGACATTAATGGTTCTGTCCCTTTTTGCTAACGGAGTGCTCATCAATGCCTTGTAGATTCCCACCTGGTGTTCCGATTCTGAGGATTCTAACACCTGGAGACTGTGTTCTCTGTGGTTCTTTCCATCCTTTGGGCAGATTCCAATTTGCAGTATCCTGTGGTGTCTCATGTTTTAGGAGCCCTAAGTGCATATTCTGTTGAATTGCACTCTTCATCCAGTCTTAAATGCTCGTATATAAGACTGGTTCTATGCCTGTTCCTCCTTGACTTCTATGGAAGTTGAAGAAGGATCTCTCCTGGTGATTGTCTGACAAGATTCTAGAGTCTCGTTGAGCATTTGAATTGCATTGGATTTTTAGTGTTCTCCGAGTGTTTTGTTTTCTGTAATTTCAAAATACTTGGGTGAGGGGTGAGGCAGGCATTCCTGATAATTGTTGTTACAAGTCAGGAGTCTCGCTGAATGCTTGATTTCCTGGAAATTTAAAAGGGCTATCTGTGCTTGGTTTGTTGCAATATCCATTCGCTCTTAAGTCTCGTTTGGGCTTATGCAGAGCATGATACTACATGCCAACACTTTCTTGGTGCATATCAAGTCCTGTTCTTGTGTCTTGAACCTTAGGGTCCGAATACATGGACAGCAGCCACAGAATCTCTCTTTATTCTTTTTCTTGGGGTTTCGGCCTCGAAGGAGAAAAGTGAATTGGGAGGAAGTTATATTTCTTTGCTGATAATTACCACGCATAATTATGTGATCGTGATCTGCTCATCTCACTTGACTCTGCCAAGTGGAGTGCTCAGCTCTGCCGAGTCAAGTACACTTGTCTCTGCCGAACGAAGTCTCTGCTCTTGATTAGATTGGTTCTGTGCCATGACATAAGCACCCTCTTTTCGTGTGTTGTGGTTTTCATGGAGTCGTGGAGTCATCTTGTCAGACAGAGCGAGGCACAGGATGAAGTCGTCGTCATCTTCATCCTTGTCTTCTACCTCCTCCTCCCCTTCTTCTCCTAGACTTGATTGGTCTTAAGAAGAAGGTATACTCTCTACCCTGAAGCTCTGCCAGTGGGACTTCGAAGGGTCTGCCTCCTTTCACAGAGGAAGTACTTGGGTTTCCTGTAGGCTATCCTAGGCCTTCAGGGTGAGAACCAGTTAAACTTACCCCTGGATATAGTGTTTCGGGAAGCTATAAGAAAGCAAACTTCGGTTCTTGTTCCTACCACTAGGTCTAAGATTCCATCTCGAAAACTAGTACTACATCGGAGAAAGCTCATTTGCAAGACACTGAATGTATAAACCTCTATGAGGGATTGTACATCCAAATTCAGTGCTAGAGAAACAACTCGCCTCCCCGATTTTGGTGCAGAATAGGAGTGGGGTGTGAGTCATTCAGTGACTTTCCCCTGCTTGTGATCGCTAGAATTAATGTCTTACAAGTTCTTTAGATGTCTGTCTTTTAAGACAGGCCATCATGAGAGTTGGAGAGGCGGTTTTCTGTGTAGTCCTCTTGTGAGGTTTCTATCCTGGAGAAGACAGATACATGGCAAGACGTTGCAATTTCTCACCAATTTTTGGCGCATTCAGCTCCACTCAACACTCACTCACATTTGCGTGAATGAACCAGTTGGTGGAAGAGACTGCTTGGTTTGGTGGGTGAGACCTCTGCTCTTCCTTCAGGAAGTGTTTTTTTACTGAGGTGAACACGTTTTCCTGAGTCTGTGCATTGCTATCATCACCGCAAGTTGATGATCATGCACATTATCACCCTCTCCTGCTAGTTCTGACAGAAGAGTTGGTGAGAACAGCAGTCAATCCTCCTCTCTTTTTCCCTCTACTTCCTGGGTTACACTGGGATGGACAAGGGAATAAGAGGAATTCTACAGAGTCTACTCCCCAGAGTTTGGATACGAAAGCCTATGTTCCTGGTTCTGTCTTAGAATCTCACTGGATGTATTTTCAACCGGTTCAGAATGGATATCACTAAGAAGTTTTGAACTCCACATCTCCAGTGTTCCTGTTTGGGAATAACCAGTTTGGCATGAACTACTTGTCTTAGGTGTCCTGTTGTCACCTAGAAGCCTTCCTTCAGGACAGCTTCGCCTTCGCTCTTTTCATTAGAAAATGAAGGAGGTCTGCTTCCAGTCCTTATTCTTTTTCTCTTGCGAAGTGAAGAAGAATTAGGCTGGTGCTTGATCAACAGGAGTCTACGAATATACTTGTATATTTGCCTCGCGACATGCTTCTGTTATCAGTTGCATCATCCAAGTAATAGGCGCATACCTATAGATTAGTTCCTCTGATGTGTGACCGAGACAATAAGTACCTTCTCTTAATAAGCCTCCCAAGAGTTTCCGGTTTTGGGTTTGAGACAACCAGTGGTATTGTTTAGCAACACCACAGGAGTGGCATTATCACTGAACAATAAGGTTTAATTCGCTCCTGTTTTGGTTAACATGCAGGTGCCCGAGTGTTTTGTAGTGCGAGTGTATTTGTAGTGCACTCGATAGCTCTATAAGCCTAACGCATTCCAAGATGGAATGTACTACCAAGTAACTCATATGGAGTTGAGTAAGGGACAGAGTACTGACTTCTCATGGAAATATTGTTCAACTTAGTATTGTTTCTCCTCTGCCGAGGGTTAACTGCTACTAATTTGAAGCTCTCTGTCCGGGCAACACAGACATGTCTATGGTTGGCTTTTGATTCTTGCTTATGGTTCCTTCTCGTGCTCTGTATTTGCCATTTTGAGGATCATCAGACAGAGATATGTCTCATTAGACCCATTACCATCTTTCTGTTTACCCCACAATACAACAGAAGTCTATAAGTCATCTACTCCGTTTCAACTGACCCATAGGCCATTGTGATGATTCAAAATTATTTTTCTGACAATTACAGCAGTTTTTTGTTGCCTGTATAAATTTTTCTAATTCATAAGTGTTCCACTACTAGTTGTTCACCCCAAATTGGAGTGAATTTTGGAAGACTTTGCCTGCCCTGATAGCTCTGCTTCCTGGGTAAAGAGAAGAGTTCCTCACTGAACCAACCTATGCAGTGACAAGAAGTGGTTTGTCAGGCAGCACATCACTGTGTTTTACACAGCTAAAGACTTCCGGCCATCATTGGAAGCACACGCTTTTTAGCTGAATAGCAATGAAATAGCTGAAATCTTCCTTTAGTTCTTTGCAAATTTCAGGGATTAGAGCCGTCTTCACTGGTTGGTGTTATTGACCAGACTTTTTCTCTCGTCAGAATCGCGAAAGTTAACTTCTTCCGATTCAATTGTGAAAGATGTAGGCCCACACTTGCCATAGTCTTTCATGTAAGTAGTATTGTTTCTCCTTAGTTGAGATTTTACTACTGATGAGAAACTTCTCTCTATCTTGCCACCACAGGGACCTCAGGCCTCTGGGCGGCATTTGACTCTCATTTAGGACACAAGAGCCCTTGTGAGAATCATCAGACAGAGTTTTGTTTTCCAAGACTGCATGCCGTCCCGCCCTAGCACTGGTGAAAAGGATAGATGAGTTGCATGGATCCTCTTCAACATCACCCTTCAAAAGGCGGGTTTCGTGACGCGACTCTGTCTCGGATGTTGAATCATTTGGCATCTGTTTGATGGGTATGAATCCTTCATGATCCCCTACACCTTGGACTTTGTATTTGTTGATCCAGACCAATCATTACTTTGTCCTATTGTTGTGTTGCTGTACTTGTGGAAGACTCAACACCCTTCATTGGATGTCAATTTCCTTTCTCCATTGCTGACTTGCCAATGGAAAAGTGTCTCAGACCATGGCTTCCTCCAAGTTCTGCAAGATCATGAGGAACTTCTCTGCAGATAGCTATGTCACTTGCATTCTCTTGTTCCTTTCATCGCATTCTGAAGAATATGTTAAACTGGGAGATAGTTGTATGTAGTCCCATTAGGACCACATTATGTCTTTCTTCCTTCGGGTCTTTGCCCACAGGTCCTGGGAACTTTTTTTTCAAGAGGACAAGTTGCATCTCGCCTATGGTGTGCAGTTCTAGAGGTAAGAAGGATGCAAGAGTGGCTGGCCTCTCCTCCTTCTCCCTCCTCGTTCTTCTACATCTCTTCCTTCGGGTTGAGAATAGGACTTGAACTTACACTTGCTGGTCGGGCGCTTGATGCGGTAAGCCTACACATCGTGTTTCCTTTCAGTTTTTCTCATCAGAATCACAGAGGCAATCTCTCTCCTTCCTCTATCTGGGGGAAGAAGGAGACAGGCAATAAGACAGGAACGTTTCGTATCCTTGCCTTAATGCCTCCAACTCATAATATTCTTCCCAGTATTTTACGTATGAGTTATGGTTCCTCACTCATTTTGAAAAGGTCCAGAAGTCTACCTCTTGATCTTGCAGTTCTTATTCTCCGATCAATTTTTCAGTGGCGATGCACTCCTCACTCTTTCAACCAGGAGGAATAGCCCGCGTGTACTGAACTCCAATCAGTTCTAGAGACTCACTAAGATTCCCCCCTCCAAAAAATGAATCTTCCTATTGTAAAGGACCGAGGGTTTATATATTTTGTAAGAACATATCACAATTTTTGAAAGTAAATTGTATTTCTCCTAACTATACAAACTTGAGGCTCTTTACACTAATGCCCACCATATGCCACCCCTCAATCTGAAACTTGGGCCGAAAGGCAAATTGAGAATGTTTACTTCTGGGCAGGCAGGTCTCCCCACCTACCAGTCAGTAGTTACTGCCTAACCACCTTGTTCAAGAATTTTAATGGCCATGAGTAATTCCTATTGTAAAGGACCTCAGGTTTGTATAGTTAAGAAAAATACATTTTACTTTCAAAAATTGTGATGTGATTTCAGCTGCTGGTATCTCAGAGCATTGAGAGCTATGGCACTGCATGCCTAGATGTTTTCTAACCTCTCCCCCAATGAGAGGCGCCTTTCTTCAATATATATTGGAGTTCTCGAGTACTCGTTCCTTGAACGGCTGTCTGTAAGGTTAGAATGCTCTCCAATTATTGGTGGTGGAGGCGTGGTATCTGTATGGTCAGACCTGCTTGTCAGCAGGTAGCAGTGTTTTGCTCAGCTACCTTTGTCATGAAGCTTCGTTCTACCCAATTTTTTAACAGGCATGGTCAACCTTTATCTAGAGTATGATTCTAGGAGTCTGACAACCTTGAAAAGATTCATATAGGCAGAAAGAGACAGTAAGGACCCTATGAAGGTTGAATCTCCAAGATAGAGAGAATGCTATAGCTTCTAAGGAGTTCAAAAGATCTTCCCCAGAGGGTCATGACTCTCTTTCAGGAGTTTGACTCATAGCCTCTTTGAGTCTAACTCTTGTATTTATGGCACTCAGGAGGATGGAAATCTGTGTGTATGGAATTGTCCTGAATATTGTAATGAGATTCAGAACTGTCAGTCACATCAATTTTAACCTTTCTCATTATCCTCACTGATGGACTTTTCAGCTGTGACTTTTGTGAGATACTACTGAGTCCTGTTTAAGTGCTTCAGTTCTATCATGAAGGAACTCAACACCTTAGATTCATATGTTCACAACTCTTCAGTTAGTACTAACAGATTTAAGGAAGGATTTTTCTGTGTACATTTACCTTGTAGGTCTGAAAATCGATCTGCAGGCATTGTCTCTTCCACTGTGGAAGGAGAATTGCAGCCCAGACAAGAGCTAATGATGCAGGCCGATCATCAACATCTACTGTACTTTGGACAAAGTAGGAACCTGTTGGCTTTTAGGTATTACTTCCAGAGAAGTGAATGGGTAAGATCACCTGCACAATTTACCTTCAGAATGTTATCCACTAGCCTTGGACATGCTTTCCATGGACCAGTGGTGGTTGCTCAATGGGTTGAATTGTGAGCCCAGTTCCCCTAAGGATAGGTATCAAGTTGTCTAGGTATTCGGTTGGCAGGAGGTAGGTTAGGAGTGGCTGGTTCTCCCCCTATCTTTATTCTAACTTTCTCTTTGGTAAATGGAGTGCCATTCTGTATGCAAGCTGGACATAGGTAAGTGAAGTTTAGCTATCTGACTGAGTGCCAGTCTTTTCATTGGCCATGAAGCGATGCTTGTTCCTCTTCTCTCATGGTAAAAGGAGAGGAGGACAGACCATAAAGCAAGGTCGTTAATCAAATTTACCAGTTTTATTGTGTACGATGCTTCAGTATGGGTTCTTACAGCCTAATTGACTAAATGACATCCAAACCCTTTACTTAATGGTCCAGAGGTCTAGCATCTGCTACACCCCGTATGTGCAAAGAACGAAGCTTTATGTTTGTCTAGGAACAAATAGTAAATTTAAAAAATACATAATTTTTATTTTTCTTAACTTACAGACCTGAAGTGTCTACCTTTATGGCCCAACATAGCCACCCCTCACTCCGATACCTGGGTTGGAAGGTAAAGTGGAGTGCAAACCGAGAAGTGGGTGGGGATTCCCCTACCTGTCAATAAGTTTGAATGGCCTTTCCAGCTTGCATTCACAAGCTAAATCCCTATGTAAAGAACTTCAGGTTTGTACTTTATGAAAAATACAGTTTACTTGTGAAATTGTTATTTTATGTACAGTATGTTTACTTCTTTTTATTGAATATCTAGAAAGTTGGAAACCTTAGAAAAATGGTAATATCTTTACAGTTTACTGACACTGTACTGTCTTCCTACTTTGACCAGGGGTGCCCCTCTTAATCCCTTTGAGTCCTCTGGTATTACCTCGATAGTACTGATGTAGTCAGTAGTAGTCTTTTGACTATTGAGATCTGTATTTTAGGATGGTGCTTCACCTTATTGGTTATGGTACTCTAGTATAAATGAAATATGAGGTTTGTGTTTATTGAACATAATTATTTTACCTTGTTTTTTTTCTCTGGAAACTAATATTTACCTAATTATTTGTTATTACTTTATTTTGCAAATAGATGAGACGGGGAAGAGTACAAGTTATCTTGCAGATGGTCCTGGTGGCTTCTTCGAGACGGGGAAGAGTACAAGTTATCTTGCAGATGGTCCTGATGGCTTCTTCCTTCAGCAGTTTTGTTTTACCATAGTGATGAAACAAATTCGAACATAAAGGCCTGGAAGCCAAGCTGCATATAACACACTTGTCTCTTGAGGATTTTTCAACTTCAGCATTCCTGTTATTTTACTTCATTTACTTTTAATGAATGTGAGATGTAATTTGGAAGTACAAAAATTTTCTTTTATTTCAAATGACAAAAAATAGTACTCTCATGGTAGGCATTATTTCCATGTTTTAGCTGGCCTTAATAACTTTTGAAATTATTTTGAATGTTCTGATTTGTAGATTACAGTAAATATATTTGAGGGGAAGGTGCTGCAGGTGGCTGTAGATAAAGAATTACATTCAGTAATTGTTTTAACCAAATTACAAAATATCTATTTATTAAACTGTACTGCATGAGGTTTCCATAAAGATGATTTGATAATATAGCCATGATGGAAGAATTGCACTTACAAAAACTACACAGTTGTGAGGGATCGCCATCAGAAAATCATGGAACTTCTGATGATATTAGAACTAATGAAGAAGTGATAGTTACTAACATTTCAAGTGATGCTGAGGGTTACTGTACCTCAGTTTCAAAGAGTGCAGAAGTCATGGGAGAAAGAATTAGTGGCTGTGACTGTGAACCTAGCAATACTCGAAGAAGTAAAGGAAATGTAGCAAATATCAGTGCCATCTCTACCGTTTGTACCATGAAAAACACGAGGGACTTCATAGAGTTAACCGAGAAAAATGTTAATCAGATGATAGAAAAGAGTGAAAATAAGGAGGACTTGTTGAATAATAGTATTGGCAATGAAGATTTAGAAAGTAAACTCATCATCTTGAGTGGTGAGGAGGGAGAACCTTTAACAAAGACCCATAACCATAAAATTGAATCCTGTCATAAGGTTTTTAGTGAAAAATGTGAGAATGAAGACAAGGGGGATATAAGTGAACAAGGCATAAAGACAGATGAATGTAATAATAACTGTAAAACTGATGTTGTTACGGGAGAAAATGCAGACGATGGTCTTCAGGCAATTTCTAAGTCAGAACCAAATTTTGAACTATCTAATTTAGAAATTAGGTCGTCACTTATCAATAAAGAGCAACACTCAGAAACTTTAGTTTATAATGAAGTAAGCATGTTATCATGTGCAAGGAAAGACAACTCAGGGGACCTTTCAGAAATTCTGGAAATTAACAAGAATTTAGAGAATAATATATCTAATCATCCAGAATCTTTAAATCAAATTAATTTGAAAAAAAATCCACCATTTTTTAGCTCCACAAAGACTCTAACACCAATTGCTCCAAAGCCATCAAGAATAATACCAGGAACCATTATAGCACCATTTACAATAACTCCATTGAATCCTCCTCCTCAGAATACATCATCCAGCAGTGCTCCAAATGTAAAGACAGGTCGGAAATTACGTAAGCCCAAAACATTTCGTTATTACAGGTGTCCACAGTGTTCCCAGTTATTCAAATTAAAAAGTCATTTTACAACACACATGATGAGACATTCAGGTGAGCGTCCCTTCAGCTGTCATTTATGTGATAGGTCATTTCTGTTGATGGGTGAATTAAGTGTTCATATACTTCGCCATACTGGTGAACGGCCTGCAAAGTGTTCATATTGTGATAAAGACTTTGTTCGAAACACGGATTTAAGGGTTCATATGCGTACCCACACAGGTGTTCGTCCTTTTAAGTGTAATGAGTGTTTTAAAGCTTTTACTACTATGCAAACATTAAAGAAACACATTCTTGTTCATACTGGGGAGAAACCGTATAAATGCACAATTTGTAATAAATGTTTTACACAAAACAGTGGTCTTAAAATGCATATGTTGATACACACAGGTGAACGTCCTTACAAGTGTAATATTTGTGCAAAAGATTTCCCTCGGGGATGCGACCTGAAAGTTCACATGCGTAGTCATACGGGAGAAAAGCCTTATAAATGCCCAACATGCGGTAAAGATTTTGGTCAAACTGGTCATCTAAAAGCACACATGTTAATCCATACCGGAGAACGACCTTACAAATGTACTCAATGTGATAAAGCTTTCATAAAAAATGGAAGTTTGAAAACTCATATGCTTGAACATACAGGAGAAAGACCTTACAACTGTGAAATATGCACCAAGAAATTTACAAGAGTAGATGGTTTGAAGTCTCATATGATGATTCATTCCCAGAATAAACCCTTCAAATGTCCCCATTGTGGAAAAGGATTCACTAAGAGCAACAATCTAAAGACCCATATACTTACTCATACTGGTGAACGTCCCCACAAGTGTGAAGAATGTGGTAAAGACTTTGCTCATAAAGGGGATTATAAGCTTCACATGAAATTGCACACAGGGCAGGAACTTTTTAAATGTAGCTTCTGTAAAAAAGACTTCACAAAATTTAGCTATTATAAAGTTCATGTACGAGGTCATACTGGAGAGAAGCCATATAAATGTACCTTGTGTGATAAAGCCTTTACTAGTAATGGTAGTCTTAACTCTCATATGCTTATTCACACGGGGCAACGTCCTTATAAATGTAAAGTGTGTTCCAAAGCTTTCACACACAATGGTAACCTCAAAACTCATATGTTAATTCACAGAGGAGAAAAACCATATAAGTGTAATGTTTGTGGTCAAGATTTTGTGCAAAATGGTAGCCTTAAAACACACATGCTTATACACACAGGTGAAAAGCCATTCAAGTGTAATATTTGTGGGAAGGCCTTTATTCAGAATGTAAGTCTCAAAACACACATGCAGAGGCACACTGGGGAAAAGCCTTTCAAGTGCACATCTTGTGACAAAGCATTTGCCCAGAAGGCAAGCTTGAAGACACATTACCTCATTCACACTGGAGAGAAGCCATTTAAATGCTCAATATGTGGTAAGAAATTCAATCAGAATGTCAGCCTTAAGCGCCACTTGCAGAAGCATACAGGTGAGAAGCCATATAAATGCAGTGTTTGCAACAAAGATTTTAAAGTTAACAAATCCCTTAAAAAGCACATGGCC
Organism: Macrobrachium nipponense; assembly: GCF_015104395.2. Classification (NCBI taxonomy): domain Eukaryota; kingdom Metazoa; phylum Arthropoda; class Malacostraca; order Decapoda; family Palaemonidae; genus Macrobrachium; species Macrobrachium nipponense. The sequence continues at coordinate 39,900,196 of NC_087217.1, read as the reverse complement.
ACTCATACATGTGAAGCTGTCACTGTAGAACCTCATGTGAAACATTCACAACAGCAGCAACAACCACAACAACAACAGCAGCAGCAGCTGCATCATCAGCAACAGCAGCAACACCGACACCAACAACCGCCACCGCAGCAGCAGCAGCAGCAGCAGCAGCAGCAACAGCAACAGCAACAGCAGCAGCAGCAGCAGCAGCAGCAGCAGCAGCAGCAGCAGCAGCAGCAGCAGCAACAGCAGCAGCAGCAACAGCAGCAGCAGCAGCAGCAGCAGCTGTTGCTTCCACATCACCAACAGCAGCAACATATCCATCAGACACAGCAACAACTTATGCTGCTTCAGCATCAGCCACAGCAACAAATGATGCCTTTATCAAGTGAAATTCACATACATAGGGATAAAATGCTTCCGACTGGTTTGCAAGTTGAAGGAGAGAAAATGGACCTGACAGGAGTAAACTTAGAACGAGAAAAATCTCTCGTCCATCTAGGCGTCCACATGGAAAGGGATAAGATGACTCATGATGGAATGCAGCTTGAAAGGGATAAAATGCATCACCATGGGATGCAATTTGAACATCCTAAGATGAATGTTAATGAATTGCATCATCTTGAGAAGAGGCAGGTGATGGGACATGGAAGTGAAATGACTCATGAAAGAGAGAAGAACATCCCTGTACGGTCATTAGAGTATGACCTTATGGGTGGAGGTTCATTAATGAATCTATGCAAGTTCAGGTTTCATCGACAACCGCATTACCAAGGATTTATTCAGAGACCAGGTCTTCCAGTAGACCCTATGGTTTCACAGATGCAACGACCAACACCTAATTATGATGTTAGTGAAGTGAGATATTGGTCACAAGAAAGAAAGTAGTTATTTACAATGTGAGATATGCAGTATTTACTATTGTTTCCTAAATAAATTTTTACTCTATCTTATCTTATAACTTACCTAATTCTTTATATACTTTAATAATGTTTCATCATTTACTTCATACTTTATAATTATATGGTGTTCTATTTCATTAACTGTAAAAATATGATGAAATATGTTGGAAATGGCAGTTATTAGGTTGTCTGGCATTTATGACAAATTAAAAAAGTTTTTAAGTAGTTATAAGTCTTTATCTTCCCTGACCTAAACCACCACCTTCAGGCTGGAAGCGTTCCTAAATTGACCGCAGTTTATTATATTATGTAGCTAGCTATTAGCAGATGAAATTTAGATGAAATGAATTTTGTGGCAAACTTTGCCATTATAAAGATTAACCCTTAAAGTATGGATATACTCACATGAGTAGTAAAAACATGTTTTGTGTGGTCGACAGATTTACTTGTGGTGAGTAACAATATTACATGCCATTGATTTGGGGGAATTGGGCAGGAAAGACGTGCCATTACTTATGGCAACATTTACACTGATTCAGATGAAGTGGGTGCCTCATGACAGACTTAGTTGTGTACAGTGGTACCTCGGCATACGAAAGCCTCAACTTAAGAAAAATTCGAGTTACGAAAGCAAATGCGAAGATTTTTTTGGCTCTACATACGAAAATAGTTCAGGATACGAAAGGTTGTTGCTGTAAAGTCCCAAGATTCGCCCGGACCACTGATAACAATTTTAAAACTCGCTTGCCGCCAACTGAGTAGACTCGCCACCATCCTCCCACTCTCCCATTGGTTCCTGATGCTAGTCACCGCCATAAGATCCTGCTCTCCTATTGGTCAGCATCTCTCCCATGATTCCATCATGCATCTACGTAGCAGCGTGCTTTTTCAGCCACTCGCCAGCAGCATCGTTATCGTAAGCACGCGGAATTTGTTCGTTCTATACGATTTCATTTATTAACGTAAATTCGTTAGTGATTTCGTTGTAGTACTACTTTATCGTGTTGTGTGAGAACTTTACTACATACGTATACGTACTACATAACTTAATTACATACCGTTTATACGTAGTCATGGGTCCCAAGAAAGTTGAAGTAGGAAAGAAGAGGATGCTTTCTTTGGAGACAAAAATGGAGATTATCAAGAAGTATGAAGCTGGCATGTGATTGAGTGTGATCACCAAGGAATATGGCCGAAATCCGTCGACAATAGGCACCATCCTCAAGCAGAAGGAAGCCATCAAAGCAGCTACACCTTCCAAGGGGGTGACTATTTTGTCTAGCAAGAGGAGCCACGTGCATGATGAGATGGGAAGGCTGCTTCTTGTCTGGATAAAAGACAAAGAAATCGCTGGCGATACAATAACCGAGACAGCAATCTGCCACAAGGCCAGCGCTATTTTCGGCGATGTGATTGCCCGGGCTGAAGACGACGGAGGAGAAGGGACATAGACGGCAACCCCAGAGTTGAAGGCTTCTCATGGGTGGTTCGAAAAATTACGTAAACAGACCGGCATCCATTCGGTGGTGTGGCATGGGGAGGCGGCCAGCTTGGACACGAAAGCAGCCGAAGCCTTTATTAAGACGTTCGACGAGATGACAATCAAGAAAGGCTACAGTTCTCAGCAAGTCTTCAACTGTGATGAGACTGGCCTTTTTTGGAAAAAAATGCCTCGTCGGACGTACATCACGCAGGAAGAGAAGAAGCTACCCGGGCATAAGCCTATGAAAGACAGGCTTACGCTTGCACTTTGTTCAAATGCCAGTGGGGATTGCAAGGTGAAACCCCTACTTGTGTATTATTCTGAGACTCCTCGAGCCTTCAAGGCCCACAAAGTGCTAAAGGAGAAGCTTCCAGTGATGTGGAGGGCTAATGCGAAAGCCGGGGTAACGAGACTTTTGTTCACCGAGTGGGTAAATCTGTGTTTCGGCCCGACTGAAGAAATTCTTGGAAGAGAAGCGCCTCCCTCTGAAATGTCTGCTGTTGTTGAACAATGCCCCTGCTCACCCGCCTATCAAGGTTCTTTATCTTCCGCCTAACACCACCCCTCTCCTCCAGCCCATGGACCAGCAAGTGATATCGAACTTCAAGAAGCTGTATACGAAACATCTTTTCAAGAGATGTTTTGACATCACCGATACCACAAACCTCACTTTGCGTGAATTTTGGAAGGAGCATTTTGATGTTGTCATATGCATCCAACTCATCGATCAAGCTTGGCAGGAGGTTTCGAGGCGAACCTTGAATTCTTCGTGGAGGAAACTCTGCCCTGATGCCGTATCCGCCCGAGACTTCGACGGATTCGACGTGGGCAAAGCTGGTGCTGCAGATTCAGGAACAGTTGATGATCCTGAAACTGTTTTGCAACCAGATTTTGACAAGATCGTTGCACTCGGCAAGTCCATGGGGCTGGTCGTCGACGAGGATGACATCAATGACCTTCTCGAGGAGCACCAAGAGGAGCTTACGACAGATGACCTGAAGGAGTTGGAGGCCATGCAACATAATGTCGTTCAAGAAGAGTTCTCTAGCAGCGGCGAGGAGGAGGAGGAGGACGACCCTATGACAATGGCAGAAATTAAGGATGCTCTAGCTTCTTTTCATAAGGTGCAATCATTTGTAGAAAAGAGACACCCCAAAAAGGCTTACACAGGTCGTATGCTTGCGCAGTTTGATGACGTTTGCCTGAGTCGTTTCAGGAACATTGTCAAAAGTAGGCAGAAGCAATCTTCCTTGGATAGTTATTTTTTAAAGAGACCTTTAGTAGGAGTAAGCAAAAAGGAAGATCCAATTGATACTACAAAAAAACAGAAAATTGAAAGTGGTGAAGAAATTGAAATTTTGTATAAAAAAAAAAAAATTATTTTAAGTTTTTTGTAAAGTTGAGTGTTACAGTTTTGTTAACCCTCTTACGCCGATTGGACGTATTAAACATCGAGTCAAAATGTCTCCCATATGCCGATTGGACGTATCAAACGTCGACTCAAAAAAGTTTTTAAAAAAATTTGGGGAAAAATAATTATAGGCCTACCAGCCGAAAACTTTTGAATCACGCGCCTTGGGGGATGCTGGGAGTTCACGGATCAAGGCATTGTTTTGTTTACAATCTTTACGCAGGCGCGCAAGCACGAATTTCTTTCTTATCGCACTAAAAAGTATCAGTGACACATCTCAAAAATTATTTCGTCACTTTGACATAATTTTTGCACCGTTTTAAATTATCCGTTATATGGAGTATTATATATGAAAATGTGTGCAATTTAATGTAGAATACAACAAAAAATACTCATGATTGTAGCTTTTATCAGTTTTGAAATATTTTTTATATAAATAACGATAAGTGCCAAAATTTCAACCTTTGGTCAACTTTGACTCTACTGAAATGGTCGAAAAACGCAATTGTAAGCCAAAACTCTTATATTCTAGTAATATTCAATCATTTGCATTCATTTTGCAACCAATTGGACGTCTCTAGCACAATATTTCGACTTATGGTGAATTTATGAAAAAACTTTTTCCTTACATCCGCGCGGTAACTCTTCCGATAAATTTTTTCGTGCGATTGTGGTAATGTTTGCACCATTTTAAATTTGCCGTTACATAAAGTTTTATTTATGGAAATGTACGCAATTTCATGCACAATACAACTAAAAACAATCCATGGTTGTAGCTTTTATCAGTTTTGAAATATTTTCATATAAATAACGATAAGTGCCAAAATTTTAACCTTCAGTCAACTTTGACTCTACCGAAATGGTCGAAAAACGCAATTTTAAGCTAAAACTCTTATATTTTAGTAATATTCAATCATTTACCTTCATTTTGCAATGAATTGGAAGTCTCTAGCACAATATTTCGATTTATGGTGAATTTATATAAAAAAAAAACATTTTCCTTATGTCCGCGCGGTAACTTCCGAAAAAAATCAGAAATTTTTTCGTGCGATTGTCGAAATGTTTGCACTATTTAAAATTAGCCGTTACATAAAGTTTTATATATAAAAATGTGTGCAATTTCATGTAGAATACAACGAAAAATGATTGAAGGTTGTAGCTTTTCTCTTTTTCGAAATATTTGCATATAAATCACGATAAACAGAAAAAAAACCACGTTCGGTCAACTTTGACTCTACCGTAATAGTCGAAAAACGCAATTGTAAGCTAAAATGTTTACAATCTAGTAATATGCAGTCATTTATCTTCATTTTGAAAAAAATTCGAAGTGTCTAGCACAATATTTAGATTTATGGTGAATTTAAAAATAAACTTTCTTTCCCCCCGCGCGCCAATTCGCGGCCACAAATCTCCGAAATGCGTATGTCGCATTCTCCTAATATTTGCTCCTTTTTTTATTAGGCGTTTTATAGAGTTTCATATATGAAAATGTGCGCAAATTCAAGAAGAATACAAACAAAAATATTTGAAGGTTGTAGCTTTTCTCATTTTTGCAATATTTGCATATAAAAAGAAATATATATAAAAATTTTGACATTCGGTCAACTATAACTCGTCCGAAATGGTAAAAAACTGCAATTCTAAGCTAAAACGCTTGCAGTATCGTAATATTCAATCATTTGTCTTCATTTTGAAACAAATTGGAAGTCTCTAGAACAATATTTAGATTTATGGTGAATTTTTGAAAAAAACATTTTTTTATGTCCGCCCATTTTGTGATAATATTTTTTCTGTGTTGCTTTTATCGTTTTACAATTTGTTATATATCAAAATGATCGCAATTTAGTGTACAATACAACGAAAAAAAAGTAACTCGTTAGCTTCAACCGTTTTTTGCACAGCTCGATTTGAATACAATTATGTATGAATTTTTTTTTGTCACTACCATATATTGCATTATTTATATATGATAATGATATTTTTTTTCATTTCTGATGCTTGCATACTAAACTTCAGGCAATGTCAAAAAAAGGAGCCAAAAATGAACTCTTAATCTTGAAAACTAAGCGCGCTGTGATTTTTTGAAAAGATTATTTTTTCCGCTTCCACGCTCACTCCAAACCCGCCTTGGCATACGGGAGACGTTTTGGCGTAAGAGGGTTAATGTATTTCGTAAAGTTTAGTTTATGTTTCCTGACATTTTTTAATGTGTTTCGTAAAGTTAAGTGTACGTACTATAAGAAGTTTTCTGCCGTTTGTCCTCCTCCTCTGTCGCCACTTTCGGAGATAGCCTCACTCGAAAAGTAAGGTTCCACATTTTACTACATACGTACATATGTACGTACAGTATTTCTTGTATACCATGTACACTAATACACTTTATTTACAGGTACGTACATATTAGTACTAGTACGTATTAATTTAAGTATTGAACAGTCCAAATTGTTGTAGTATTTCATTGTTTATTGGTCAATTTAGCTTTATTATAAAATTTACTGGGGTGTTTTTGTAGGGCTTGGAACGGATTAGGCATTTTACATGTAAAATGCGGTTCAAGATACGAAAAGCTCATGTTACGAAGGCCGCCTCGGAACGGATTAATCTCGTATGTTGAGGTACCACTGTACTTGACTTCAAGAAGAGCTCCCCTCAATTAGGTTCATTCACGTGGTGAGGGAGTAAGGGATCCTGCCTTCATTCCTATGAAGGCCAGATCTTGATGGAATGCCTACAAAACTTTTGGCATTAACTGGCGTGGACATTTCCACTTTGATCTAATTCAACTGCTTAGGCGAATCTGAGAAGGGATCGTGGGTTGGCAAGGATTTGCATTTGAAGCTAATCGTGGGAGTTGTGGTGGTTGAGTCACCACCTGATATGGTTTGGACCTGAGAGATAGTAAAAAGATTTTCCCATTATTATGTCGAGGGCAGAACCATGTCCAGGGACTGGCCCATCACAATCCAGGGGGGCTGGGTTTTTGGGGATGGGACTCCTCACTTTTGTCCAGAAGCCCACCAATACATTTGGGGTGGGGAGTTGATTCACATTAGTGGGGGCAGAACTCCTAGGAGGTGGATTGGTTTATACCTGGGCCACCGCAAACATATTAGTGCTGTGCCAAAAGGGTAGGATATGGGGTGGACCATTGGGAGTCAACTCTCATTTGTGTCATTGGTGGAGAATGCGAATACTACCTGAGTGATTCACGATACTTTCATGATATAACCAAGTAGTAATACTTGTATGTATGTACAACTGTGTGTGCATGACTATATATGTAAAGAGACTGAAGGCTCTTATAGATTGCATGGCAGCATGAGAGACATGAAATCTCTTGACCAACACACGAGACAATTGCAAAAATTAATTTAGGTACCGAATTAAACTCTGAACTACAAAAATAGACTTTATTCCTAAAAGATAAGCAAGATTTTAACTATAACGAGAACAGCTAGAGAGTCAATCAAATGGAAAAGCCCAAATCACTTATTGGAACCTGACACAGAAAACGGATTGTTTAGTAAATGAACAGCGTAATGAAGCACCTTTCTTCAAACTCTGACATGTTTGTTCCACAAATTAAATAGTCACGTAGCAAAACGTATTCAGTAATACCCTGAACTTATGCGATTCGATTTGCGCGAATTCACATTAGTGCGAACTTTTCATCGGAACTTAACTAATTATCATACACGAGTTCTTCACAATAGTGCGAACTTTCCAAACCCTCCAGAAGCACTGCAAAACCCGGCAAAAGTGTTTATGTTTAATATATTATGCAAATTTTTAAATTTTAAAGCTTTTCTGTATAGAATATTTTATTAAAAATGTAATATTTTTATTTTTGTACATGCATACATATGCAGTTAGTGCATATATGTACTTTTATAAGATGTGATACCCACTCGCAAAGTTACTGCACTTTTCAAAGATGATATTCCTTCAGAAACTTTGTTTAATTTCTGAAGTACGTACTAATATACCTCAATTAGTATAAGTTTTCATGCTTTTCAGTGTAAAATCAGTAGTAGATTATGTGTATGCTATTTATATTTTTGAAAATAATACAAAGGCAGTAGGTAATTCAGTGTTAGTCACTATATAAGAACTCGGTGATCTACTAGTAAAACATCAGTGTTGTTGTTCTTTGAAAATTACTTTCTTAACCTCGGAGAAAAGTGCTGGTACAATCTGTATGTACTATGGTATGTAATTACAGCACATACAGTTAATGTACTTTCAGAAGATGTGATCCCATTCACACTTTTTAGCCCTGGATAGGTTTTGCTATTTTGGTACCCCTTTAAAGGTGCGTGGGGTCGAGCTCGACCCGAATGCCCAGAAAAATTTGTGAAAATTAAAAAACTGTAGCTATGCTGTACATTTTAATTTCTAATATCAATTTCACCATTGCCAAACACTACTGAGAAGATAAATCATACCCATCTACAAGTTAAATATATATTAGAAATATATTTAAAAAATAAGTATGTACAAAAAAATAATTTGCAAAAATATTTTTTAAAAATACAAAATATGCTATATACAAAAAAAAAAAGTATTGAGGGAATCCTTTCTAAAACTGCTATTTACAATATGTGACTGCCAGAAAAGGTGTCGGACCCAAAGAGGTCAAAATCTGAAAAGAGCAGAAAAGGGCGAGTTTTTTTGGCAAAAAAAAAAAAAAAAAAAAAAAAAAAAAAAAAAAAAAAAAAAAAAAAAAAAAAAAAAAAAAAAAAAAATTGCACTAAGTTTTTTTGGCACCTAAATGAAATAGGAAGTGGCTATTTTTTTTTATAGAATAAGCTCATATTATCCTAGAACGGAATTATGTAAAAATGTCTGCTCTAAGATGTAATTTACTGTTATATCAGAAATGTTATTCTCTCTCTCTCTCTCTCTCTCTCTCTCTCTCTCTCTCAAACAATAATTTACGAAAATATTTACAAAAAACACAAAATTTGCTATATACACACAAAAATTGAGGGAATCCTTCCTGAAACTACTATTTACAATATGTGATTACCAGGAAAGGTGTTGGACCCATAGAGGTCAAAATAAAAAAAAAAAAAGGTAAAAATGGGTTAAGTTATTTTGGCCCAAAAAATTGTCAAAATTTCACAAATTTTTAGGTACCTAAATGAAATAGGAAGTGGCTAATTTTTTTTTATAGAATAAACTCATATTATCCCGGAACGGAATTATGTAAAAAGATCTGCGCTAAGATGTAATTTACTGTCATATCAGAAATGTTATTCTCTCTCTCTCTCTCTCTCTCTCTCTCTCTCTACAGTGTGTCGATGGTTTATTGACATAAGCTGATGTAATCTGTCACCAGAAAAGGCACAGACCCACTACTTCCCACCCCCTCTCTCCCCTTCTTGTCTCGTAATCATTTCAAGGTCATTTCCCTCGCCTCCAACCCTTCGTTACACAAACTTGAGCTTTTTGCCATAGAGGTGTCAGCAACCTCTAAATTATCATCACCATCACTTTCTAATTCCATTAGAAGTAATTTGATGACATCCATGCCCAGAGAATACTGCCTGCTGGCCATTGTTGATCAGAAATGCAGAAAAAAATTTGCAAAAACTGAGAAATTGGCATTCGAAGGAAATTGGACCAAATGGCAATATAAGGCATCCAGCCACAACCAATGGCATGCATAATGGACACACACACACACACCATCTACCTACAGTTTCCAACAGTACAAAACTATCCCAGTGTCAACAATGTTAGACAGGAAATCACTACTTGATAACTTTGCCTTTGTATCCCACACATGTTCAAAACAAACAATTACTCAGAAAAGGGGAAAGGACAAAGGCAAGGCAAACACAAGTTTTGACATGATTGTAGTGTGTTCTGCTGGCCTCTTGCAGGTCGATCACACCCATTTTTAAACATTCCTCAGGTCGTGGGCGACCGTCGCACCTACTATCCAGGGTTAAAGATGATACCCCTCCAGAGTTATACCTACTTGACGTATGTTTCTCTCTCTCTCTCTCTCTCTCTCTCTCGTAGTTAGCTAGTTCATGATTTTAAATTGATTTAATTTTACCTTCTCTCCTCTAAACATTACTTATGTACATACATGTCTTCTTTATTTTATTTAATTGTGTGACTTGTTATGACTGACTTACGAACTTTACTTAGTGATGCAAAGAAAACTTTTACTCTTTTACTCCGACAGAAAAAGAAAATGGCATCCCATGAATTAGGGGTAACTTCAGTATACGTACGAAAATGGATACATATGTACAGTCGGCCACACATATAAGTAAACACATTTCAGCCACAAGGGCTGGATGTGATCTGGTAACACTGGAACTGTGCCTCCAGACCCACGATGAAACCTGCCCCTCCACCATGGCCGTCGCCCTCCACACGTCTTCCCTCAACATTTTTCCTTCCATCCTTCACTTCCACCCTTTCAAGCACATGTTTATAACTTCTGCTCCCTCTCTCTAATTTCTCCTTTAAGGAAAATAATATAACTGAATCTATTCTGTAGGTTTATTTTCTCATCATGGAGGCAAGAAAACCCTCCTGTTCAACTTTTGTTGTAATAATATTATTACTTGCTGTTACCGACAGAAGAATTAACTCTGTTTTCGTGGCGCTCTCTTATAATAATGGGATTTAGCTATCTACCAATAAAAGCCTAATCTATCAAAAAACAGCATACCTACTACTCTTTAATTATAATTGTAATATCAACAGCCGCATTCCAAATTCTTATTATTACAAGGACAACTAGCATCAGATCGTGTAGGGCCTTACGTAACTCAAATTAACCATGAAGAAATAAAGAAGGCATAAGTTGAGGAGAGAAAGACCTCCATAGGCCTAGAAGACACTGAAGAAGGCGAAACAAAGAGACAATTATAAGAGAGAGGACAACATATATATATATATATATATATATATATATATATATATATATATATATAATATATATATGATATGCAAGTATCATATGAGGTGTCATTTGTCGGAAGGGTGAGCTGGACATAATTTTTAACGTAAGGTTCCGTCTCCCAGTTCAAATCTCTCTCCTTCCTCCTGGTTTGCAAAGCTAAGCGAAATTCCACCTTCTTCCTCTCCACGATAGACTTATGGCTTCGAGCTCTTTGGGAGGGGTCGAAGGTGGAATATCTCTCAGCTTTTCAAACCAGGAGAAAGGAGAGATCTAAACAGGCAGAACCTTAAATTAAAGATTATATCCAGCTCACCCTTCACAATTTGACGCCTCTTGTAAAAAATAGTTAATATATACATATGTGACGTTTGTTTTGCAGGACAACTGTCCCATTCACACAGCCAGGATAGTTAGGCGATGGCTTAAGGAGCAACGAGACATTGACCTGCTGGACTGGCCAAGTAAGGGGTGTGATATGAATCTCTTGGAAAATTGCTGGGGGACCATCGTCAACTCTTGGATCCCAGGCCAAGAGCCATCATCAAGGCAGCTCCTCCAGCATACCATGTCCGAATGGGAGATATTCAGAAAAAATCAACAAATCGTCTATAATCATGTAGCCTCCGTCCTCAGTAGACTACAAGATGTCATCGCCAACGATGGTGGATGGACTAAATACTGATACATATTTTATAATAAATGGTTATTTTTCAATCTATTTTGTATCCTTAATAATATGGTGCTGTAATATTTGTTCCTTAATTATGTATACGTTAAAATGTTACTAAATATCATGGTTTGGAAACGTCGAACTATATATATATATATATATATATCTATATATATATATATATATATATATATATATATAGTATATATATATATATTTATAGTATATAAGGATATAGTCTCATTATTACTTGATACATTATTAACGTTGGAATTCATACCTGCAGAACGAACAAAAACAAAAACGCACATGCTTGCCATCGATAAATGTAGACGTATGCCGAGCAGTTAAAATCATGCATTAAAATACGATTATTTGATCCAATGATTGTAGGTTGTGACCAAACAAACGTCCAACCTTAAGGAAGAATCGACTCCCATAATAACCCCTATGACAAGTCAAGACCTATGCCCCCATTATACTTAAGAGGGTAATGGCGGCTCTTCTGACACCAGCCACACACTCAGCTCTATTACACTGTGTCTCCTTTCCGTCTGCCTCCTTCTTGCTGTTGTCCTCTCTCTTATAACTGTCTCTTTGTTTCTCCTCCTTCAGTGTCTTCTAGGCATATGGCGGTCTTTCTCTCCTCAACTTATGCCACCTTTATTTCTTCATGCTTAATTTGAATTACGTAAGGCCCTTCACGATCTGATGCTAGTTGTCTTTGTAATAATAAGAATTTGGAATGCGACTGTTGATATTACAATTATAATTAAAGAGTAGTAGGTATGCTGTTATTTGATAGATTAGGCTTTTATTGGTAGATGGCTAAATCCCATTATTTTAAGAGAGCGCCACGAAAACAGAGTTAATTCTTCTGTCGGTAACAGCAAGTAATAATATTATTACAACAAAAGTTGAACAGGAGGGTTTTCTCGCCTCCATGATGAGAAAATAAACCTACAGAATAGATTCAGTTATATTATTTTCCTTAAAGGAGAAATTAGAGAGAGGGAGCAGAAGTTATAAACGTGTGCATGAAAGGGTGGAAGTGAAGGATATAGGGAAAAATGTTGAGGGAAGACGTGTGGAGGGCGGTGGCCATGGTGGAGGGGCGGGTTTCATCGTGCGTCTGGAGGCACAGTTCCAGTGTTACCAGATCACATCCAGCCCTTGTGGCTGAAAAGTGTTTACTTATATGTGTGGCCGACTGTACAAAGTTACTGTAACTATTTTTATGCCAACCAGTTATTCCTTTTTTAAGGGTAATGTATTAAACTAACTTTTAAATCAAATTACAGTAATTTTAATTTCATTTAAAAGTTAGCCTAATACTTAGGGAGCATGATTAGGGTTATCTTTAGTGATCAAACTATAGAAGTAAGCATTTATTAGCAATTTCAGAAACCGTGCCTATTACTGTATTCTCTTAATTCCGTCAACATACACAATCAGGGCTTATCAAAACTGGTAATAATTCGGCTCACAGAGGCCGACAGAGTTCCTGTCAAAAGATATAGTCCTTATTAACACATCATAACTGAAATAGCAATACATTTTATAAATGAGTCCACAAAAACTAATTGATAATAGTTCTCATGAATCAAACATGAGAATAAAAGGTTCATTACACCGGCACATAACAGAGAAGGATCCAATCGCTGAAAAAATACAGATTAGTGAGGAAAAGAGTAACTTACTTCTCTATGTCCATATTTCAAAGTTTCTTGTTTTCTTTCACGCCATCCTCCATTTCCACTACAAGGTTGGGCCGATAATAAATACCCCAAAAACGACCACCCCCTTTAGATGACGTCATGGTCACGTAACGTTCGTTACGCAAAAAAAAGTTCGTGACGTAACACATCATTTATTTCATAACTTTCGATAAACGAACAGTATTTTCTACATTCTGTATTTTCCTCTTGAACCAAGAAGTAACTAGTCGCAAAAGACAAACTACTCCTCACTGATTCCGCCCACTGGAACAGATGCATACACAAACACTTGCAAACTCAAGGTGACCTTAAGCGGCAAATCCCGCTAATAAAGACATTCTTCTGCCATCTTAACATCGCTATTTCGAAATGTAATGTCAACAGATACAATGTCGCTACATCCGTTTTCATAGGCCAGCAAGAAATACAGCCTAATATGTAATAGGATCTCAGCCCACCTACTTTGGTAGGCTCCTGCCCAGCCATAGTTCATACAAAATAGTTTACACAAGCTTAAAAAAAAAAGATTAGAACATAACTAATAAAAAGTTAAAATATGAAGGTTACTTGTCCATATGGCAACTAAGAAAACTTCTTTCTAACATATTGTCTTCATAGATGAACTTGGATGGATTGTGGTCGGACAAGCTTACGTCGACAGCTCATGAAGGAAGATGTGCCGCTCATCACCATCCGACAAGGTCCCTTTCGAAAAAATGAAGGGCGTGAAGGACTGGAAGTATCAGAAAATCATTGAACCGCTCCCATCTGAAAAGAGGCTGAACGCCCCTTATTGTGGCTGCATCAATCATGGTTCATAGAGGCTACTCCGTGAAGACGCTCTTGAACTGGTGTATACCGTAAGTCAGTCATGTCACTGTTGATAAAACATGACATCAACTCTAGAACTAACAATCTATCACTTCAAATAATCTGCTACTGCAAATTCTGTAAAGATAACTGTCACAAAACACCAAAGAATTGTATCCCAAAAATTCAACAGCTATCAAAAGAGAAACTACTCGACTACACCAAAATAAAACCAGCGTGCCAAAAACTGGATATACTAAATAACTAACGGACAAACTTAGTGACATAAGAAGAAACAAAAGACTCAACTCACCAAAAAGATTCAAAAATTCCAAAAGAAGGAAAACCAAACCATAACTGCAAAATACAACCTCACAAAATAATAAGTCCCCACCACAATATTGAAAATCACAGCAAAAATCAGCTACCCCCTGCAAAACACCAAACTGCTAAAAAGAAACCACAAACCAACAAACACCTCCAATAACCAAGAAAACCACCTCACATGTCAAAACCAAAATAAAACCAACCCCATAAAAACAAACAAACAAAAAACAAATAGTCCATTACAATCCAACAATAAACTTTCTCCCCTAGAAAAAAAACTCTTTGCTTATGCAAGAAATACAAAAACTCAAATGACTTCAACACCATGTTCAACAACAATATTGATTCTCAAAATCAGCACATTCTATGGGAACATCAACCAACCCCTGTAAGTCACAAGAAACCCTCTCAATGGGACATATACTAACTAGGAACTTTCCCCAAACCATCAAAACTCCCCATATCACTCTATGGTACTTATGCATAAATTCCCACACAGATCAACCCAAAAGAAAAAAAGTGAAACCCTGACAGATAAATAATATACAAAAGAATCTGACAAAATCGCACTAAACCATCGCAAACGTGCGTGCGCGTAAAAAAAAGAAAGAAAGAAAAAAATACACACCATAACCCAAAACTAAATTCAGCATAAAGCGAATAAAAATTGAACTCAATTAAAGAGTTCTTTTAATCTTAGATATGTGTCAACTTAGACAAACCTGTATTCTCATCTAAGATAACAAATCTATTTCCTGTCTTAATT
>NC_087217.1:39822693-39882693 GCF_015104395.2 Macrobrachium nipponense | reverse complement strand
AAGAACATAAAAAAACGGCTATTTCTTTGAGAGTAGAAAATACTGGTCTTCACTCCGTGATATTTTCCTATAATTTTCCATGGTTATTTATGAACCAAAATAACCCCCAAAAATGGTTTTAGTTTAAACAGTTTACTAACTGAGTTTGATCAGGAACAAAAATATTTGTTGCTGATAATATTCTGAGGTTTAGCAAAGCAATGTATGAACACAAATAAGCCAAAACAAAATTCAACCAACAAAGTTTGATTACGACTGAAATTTTATTTTACCAATAGAGTTCATTGAAACATTTAAGACAATTTTCAATTAAGTCTTGAAATATGAAATTTTTGTAAACATACATACATTACATAATGGCAGAAATGACTTTTTACCTTCCTTCATGAATGTAGTCAACACAAACAGGGTAAATGTGGCCAGGGCACACGGGGCGTGACAGTTGTTGCACCTGTGACGGGATTTTCGGTCCTTGTCTCTGGAGCACATTGCACACCATAGCATAGGTGTTCTACTGTCTGCCAGCACAGGGCGGTTTGGATCAACTACAGAGCCAGGTGTTACCAAGTTGAAAATGCTGCGTATATCATATCTAAGTTTTCTGGAGAGGTGGGGGTTGTCGAGCCGTTGCAGTGCCCAGGGGCGGATTAGGGATGTTGCTAAATCTTGCATGTATCTGCGGCGTATCAACCTTTCTGCATGGGTCCTCTCAAGGTTTTCTGGGTGAATTATCCAGGAGTTTATGATGACTGCATTCATTATTCCGAAAAAAAGGCATAAGGGCCATCGCTTTGTCTTCCTTCCACATGAATAAAGGACACACATCTAATCATATGTAGCTATCCACTCCCCCTTTTGTATAGTTATAAAATTCTACTATTTCTGGCTTCCCTCTTTGCCCCAAATTTGGCAGATTATGCATTGTGGATGTCAGAAGCACCAACTTGGTTCTTATCTTGCTGGATTGTTTGGCATATGAGACCAGTGTTATTTCATTAGTGAATAAGAATGCACTAGAACCAGGCACTCTACCAGTTTTATCTTTCATTTGAGATGGTAACTCTCTTTTATTGAATTTTATGGTTCCAACGTGAGTTAGACCACAGTTGTTTAGAAGATCTATTGAAAGAGGAACTGATGAAAACCAATTATCTGTTGTTAAATTAAGGTTTGAATGGTGATACGGGTTTGTCAATTCTAGTATGAAGAATTGTCCCAGATTTATGCCATCATGGGGCTGTGTGCCCTGCTTGCCGAAGTACGGGATGCCACCCAGGAGTTACTTATTTTTGTTATCATTAATCAAGACTTGCTTTATACCATATTTTGATGGCTTACTCGGTATATATATCCTAAAGGGACACCGTCCTTTAAATCCTAGCAGCTGCTCATCTACAGGTAAATGTTCAGTAGGGACATACATCCTCTCACAGTTCTTGATAAATGTTTCCCAAACCTTCCTTATTGGGGCAAATTTATCATGTGCTCGCCTTGTCTGTCTTGTAGTTGGGTCATCAAATCGTAAGCAATAAAGAAGAAAATTGAACCGACCTTCTGACATAGCAGCCCGGTAAATTGGTGATCCAGTCTGAGGATTCCACATTTCTCTTGTTGATAAATGGTTGTCTCTCTGCCAACCACTAAAGATCAATATACCAAGAAGAGCCTTCACCTCATTTGGTTCTGTTTGGCTGATTGTTGATGTCTGCTTTTGATAATGTGTAGCTTCAGCTTCGATCCTTTTGTTAGTCCACTGTACTCTTTCTTGAATAATTTCATCGTTCATCAACAATATCATGGCTTTTTCTGGAGTGTCTGCACTTTGTGCCTCCTGTTTTGGTCCAGGAGTGAAATTCACGATGTTATGTGCTGCTGTCCTTGTTGATCTTGTTGACTGGGGGCGACAACTGCACCTAAAACCAGACTTGCTTGTTATGGTACTTCTACTGAAATTTACAATTGCTGGTAAATCAATATCATTACTAATCCTTGGTCTTCTTTTCTGGGCAATATTTTGGGTATAAGGAGTCTCAGTAGTATCTGTAGAAGAATTATTGATCATAGGAGGGGGTACAGGTGAAGTTGAATGTGAAGTGGCAGGAGAGTCAGAAACAATAGCAGGTTGAGTAGGATCTGGTAAAGGCATCTTTGCTGGCAAGGGAGACAGAGTCTGGCTCCCACCAGGTGGGCATTTTCGCTTATGAGGGGTAGATGTGCACAGTTTCTTGGCCATTGGTAGCTTAAATTCTTCAACTTCATCACTATCTTCACTTTCACTTGACTGTGGAACATAGTTTGAGTCTTCATCACTGTTGTCTGATGTTTCATTATCACTGTCATGCAATATATCATTTTCAACATTATCCACGTCATTTTCACTTTCCTCACTGTCGAAAAATGCACTAACATCAGAGATATCATTATTGCTGGTGTTCGTCAATACCTCTAACTCTTCAGGAGTAAAAAGTTTACTTCCAGCAAGTTTCTTTGGCAACCTTCCTTTACTCATTACTTTTGGATTCTTTAGGAATTAGTAGTGTATAGCTTTTCGAAAAGAAAGGGTCCTCAGCTGTCACTGAATGAGTAGAATAATATGTAGAAGGCAAATACATTTAACCACAAAAGTTAACTCACAAAAACATGAGCTAATACCACAAACAAGAGCTGACTACTGCAGCCAAGGTACTGACTTCTCAAAATAAGAGAGTATATTAGTATCACCAAAATAGGTTGTAGCTAACAACAAATGAATGCTCAAGTATCGTAGCAAACGAGGTAATAAAAGATTAACAAGATTATGAAAATTACCCAAATGAGATAATAAGTTAGTTAATAATTATCAGCCCAGTAGGTTATAAATTTGGGAATTAGGTAAACATGTTATTATTGCAATAAAAAAATGTCTTGGTACTGGACAACAAAATCAAATGAATCCTTGTATTTTTGAAATTGATTTATCATCTACTATTGCTACTGTGGGGTAATAATTACCCCACAAAAATAGTACATGAACATTATTCTGGGGTGAAATATAACCCAGATGGATAGTACATTAAATCTATTGTGGGGTAAAATATACCCCAGCCATTAAGGGCTTCATAACTTATGTGGGGTAATTTTCTCCCGGCACCCCTCCTACACGATGTTTTGAGCGCTCCAAAGGTACATCAGTAACTTTCACCCCAAGACAATGCAAAAAGATGAAGCTATCTGGAATTTCAATGAGCTGGTAACAAATTCCACTCAATGATAAAAGATATAAAAAAACGTGGGGTAAAATCTACCCCACATTAGTGTTCAACATATCTTACCCATATAAAAGGTTTCAAATCATCTGGAAGTTTGTCCACAAAAAATATTTCAAAAAATTCCATACAAAGATTAGCTAAAACAGGCGACAAAGAGGATTCCATAGCAACCCCTGCTTTTTGTTGATAGATATCTCCTTCAAACTCAAATATGGTGGATTCTACACACGTCTTTATAAGCTCACAAAATTTATTAATATGAATAGGTGGCGTGAATTTTCCTTCTTCGGTAATTTTGACCAAATTAGTTAAAACAAAGTCAAGAGGCACATTAGTGAATAAGGAGACAATGTCCAGACTATACATAATTCCATCCAAATTTTTACCCACAAGTCTATCAATGAAATCAAGATTATGCTTCAGATGTGAGCTTGCTATACCCACCAAGTCACCCAAAACCTCTGCCAACCAAGAGGTCAAATCAGCCTGAGGAGTATTGCAGTTTGCTACAATGGGCCTCAAAGGGATACCCTCCTTGTGGATTTTTGGAAGACCATAGAAATAACTAAACAAGGGTAGTTTTCTTGTCAATTTACTGAGAATAACCTCTTTCATTTCTCTGGTAATGTCACCTTTCATAATGTCCTTAATTTTCTTGTTAAACGTGGACTGAATGTCAGAAATGGATGGAGCTACAGAAACTTGGTGTAAGGATTAACGTCACCAAGCAATCTAACTGCCTTAATAAGGTAATCTGACCTACTCATAACCACACATCCCCCTTTGTCGGCCTTAGAAATTTTAATATCAGATTTGTTTTTTACTGGAATAATGAACAATTTACCTTTGAGTGAAGAAATTTGCTAAAGGACCAGAATTAAGAATTTCAGAAATGTGTACAGCCTCCTTCAATCTGATAATGTAGATAACCATCCTTCGCCCATTCCAGAGTCTGATCTACAAACTACCTTTTTGGCTAACGACCCTCAAGATGTCATTCAGGAAGAAGACCGGCGCTTTGTCCTGCCTCGAAGATCACAGAGAATTATGGAAAGGAATATGACCCAATGACTTGTTTGCATATTTTAACCTTGTTAATATTTTTTGTCTGTTTGTTTATGTTTATTTGGATTTCTTCACCAATGCCATGTCTCTCATTTACTTAGTGATCAAGTCCACAGGAGGATGGACGAAGGTTTTAAGCTTTGTATATATATTAGTGGTACGCCGTGTTTACAAAACGGACCACTTGTGTGTAATTTTGGTTCGCATGGGGAACATCAGTGGGTGATCTCTCTCTCTCTCTCTCTGTCCCTTTCTTCCTCCGTTGAACTGCAAAGATATTCTCTTAACTCAATATTCGTATTCTTGCGTGGGTAGAGGGTAAGGCGTGGAAACACAGAGTAGCAAAATACACTTAGATTCTGTAAAAGATTTACATCTTGAGATAGCTTGCAGTGAAGGTTTCTGAATGTGTGTTTGAGACAAAAGTAGAAGAGGAAGTCTGAGTTACAATTCATTTACAAATCATAGGCGAGCAAACCTAATAAAAAGATACAGGTATATGAACGAACATACTTATCTAGGTTAAGACACATCATCCCACTTAGGTAGGTTCTCACGGAAGGGGGTTGTTGATGTTTTTTCATACATTTGCTTAGGTAAGGTTCACACGCTCACACATCCTGGACAGCGGTTTTTGGGCAGACTTTCCTACATGGCCTCCTTGCCCCCTGACCTGATTACGTGACATCTACGTTTCTCAAGTAATGTTTTCACATTACTATTCAAAATGTAATTACCTATTACAGATATTTCCATAAATATATTTTATCTGGATTAACAAGGATATTACTGTGGATCCTTCTATTGATATATATATATATATATATATATATATAATATATTATATCTATATATATATATATATCGATATATATGTGTGTGTGTGTGTGTGTGTGTGTGTGTGTATTTGTGCAGTTAATATCAAGGAATTAAAAAAAGATTATGTAACAGCACCCATATGAATGATAGCCACGAGCCGCCACTGCATATACCTATCTTTAGCTGTAGAAACCAAAGACCTGACTGTATCATCACAACTAGCAGAATGGACAATAAATCAAACGTGCCTCGTGCTGGATAACCAAACAATGCTTCTGAAGGAGACATACCTATTGTATCACTAACCATAATATTAATGCTTTGCTAGACTTGCTCTATATACCAATCCCAATTTACGTCATTATCTCCTACAGCAACCCATAGCACTTATTGAATTTTCCTATTGGCTCTTTCACACGTGAAATAAATTGATAGCAACTTCGTCAGAGGTTTTATTTCATAAAAGAAAAAAATTCAACAAACCTAGTCAACTCATCAGCAATAACTAACAAATATTTATGACCATATCTAGACTCACAAAAATTCCCAAGAACGTCCATATGGACCCACTGAAATGGCCTTGATTGTACAGGAAATGCACCTAACCTACACACAGCACAAGACCTAACGAAATCCTCAACGGAAGAAGCCATGTTCTTCCAGAAATATTTTGTGCTTATCTCATGATGCGTCTTCTCGATACCCAAATGTGGGCTACCAAATTCACAATTAACAATTCTGAGTACTGTAGGAATCAAACTCTTCGGGGCCACAATCTGAGTCGAATCCCCTTTATCATCACTGCTTCACAGCTTATATTTGACCTTCCTAACTAACAAATTACCTTCTAATTCTAACTCAGTAAAAGGTAACTTATAACCTTTCCTAACCAATTCCCCTCTAAGGAAAGCCTTAGCATCAGCTAGAACCTCATCTTCATCTTGTTTCTGCACTATTAAACTAATATCCCCTTCTATGGAATCGCCAGTTATACAACAAACCTGAGAACCGTCCTCATAAAAACTCCGGCTGAGGACATCTTAGGAGAAAGATCTGGCTTATTAAAGAGATCCACTAACGGTTTATGATCCGTAAGAACTTCAACTTTGTTATCCAACAACAACATCTTGAAATGAACTAAACTGGAAACCATGACGAAAGCTTTGTCAATTGTGGACATCAATCTTTCATGACTACCTCACAAATTTAAAATTTGCGACTATAGAAGGCAATGAAATGAAATTTACCATCAAATATTTGCATAAGGCAGGCACCTATACTGTCTTGACTGGCATCAGTCACTAGGGTAAACGGCTGACTAAAATCTGGGAACTTCAACACGAGTATTTACTTAAGCATTTTTTTAATATTCTGAAAAGCTAACTGCTGATCTTCGCCCCATGTAAACTGTACATCATCCCTTAAAACGTCCATTAAAGGAGTTGACTAGATAGAAAAACCCTTCACAAATCATCTAAAGAAGCCAGCCATCCCGATGAAGGTAAGGACTTGCTTCCTAGTCTTAGAGACAGGAAAATTAACAATAGCCTTAACTTTATCATTATTAGCCTTAACTTTACCATCATTAACTCTAACACCCTCCTTAGAAATGACATGCCCCAAATAAACTATCTGTTTCTTTAACCTTATTTTGAGGCCGGCTAATCTAAGATTCAAAGACTTCTAAGGACTTCCCTAAGCACTTTCAAATGTTCTACTATGGAGTCTGCAGTAATCAATATGTCATCCATGTATACATACACAGACTTTCCCAACAACCCATGTAAAACTATATTCATTAACCATGTAAAAGCCATAGGACTACCTGACAAGCCAAAAGGGATCTGCACAAACTTGAAATGCCCTTTCGGCAACGAAAATGCGGTAAACCTAAGACTTCCCTAACTGAGAGGAAATTGTAAAAACCCTTGCATGAGATCTATTGAAGAATATATATATCTTATATATATCTATCTATATATATATATATATATATATGATATATGTATATTTATATATTATATTGCTACTGTCAAAATGCATATATCCCCTTTTTGACTGTATAAAATATTGTGTATAAGATTTTGGCAACATTTTTTTCAGATTCCTAGATAGCTTAGAATTAGGATGTTTTAAATGTGTTCAGATTTCGCATAACATAATGTAAAAAGAATATATAATGTAGTATGAAAAGATAGAGAGATTTGCTTTGTCCATTCGAAACTAGAGTTGTTTCCCTATCCTGTCAACACGTTTGATTAGAGACCTCGAGGTCTTCGCTGTGTTTTGGGATTTCTCTTATCACGTCTGTTTCGATCGAGTCGTGTCTCTGTTGAGCAGAATCGTTTCATACGCGTTCGTCTTTGTTAAAACCACGTGCAGATTTCACATTTTATCTGTAAAGTTACATCAGATTTCGAAGCTTCTAGAAAGAATTATTGCCCAAAACGTTTTGTGTCATCTCCACTCTCCAGCTTCCTTAAGGAAGAGAATTCATTCAAGCTTAAAACCTCAAACCGTTCACATCTCTCTCTCTCTCTCTCTCTCTCTCTCTCTCTGCCTCGCCATAACTGATATTAACGTAATGTAAAATGGTCGCTCGTAACTTGTAGATTTCAGATTTGATATTTCATAGAGTTTATTTAGTGTTATTTAGTGCTTTTTGTGGAATCTGAACAAACATTTTACAAGTGTGTGTAACGGCGCCTGTTTCTGTGAATTGGTGAATATTTTGAAGAAAGAAGTTGGTATACCAAGGTAAAGTGTGTTATATTTTTATTAGTTGCAACAAATAACTAATTGTCAGTGGTTTGGTAAGAAACTAATAACTAATAGGAACTGTGGTTAACTAATAACTAATAACTGATGGTTATGAAGGTTTGGTAAAAACTATTAACTATTGGTTATGATGGCTTAGAGAACTAATAACTAATAGTTACAATGGTTTAGTGAGATTTACATTTTATACATTGCAAATTCTTGTGTTTTGTGTTTGTTTCATTTGAAGTGCATTTATCCATTTTCCTATTGAAGTGTGTGTTTTTATTTTATGTTCTGTGTGATTAATACTTTTTGCAATTTTGGTATTTTCCAAATTTTTCTGTGTTTTCATTTACAGTCACGATTTAATAACTTATTTATTTTCATTACTTAATTGTTGCACAATTAATTAAATTTAACACTTGTGAATTAATTTGCATTTACTTAGAATTCTTTTCAAGTTTTATTATTGTTTAGCACTTGTGAATTAATTTCCAAATTTCAATTATTGCCTAACACTTTTGAATTTTGATTGAATTAATTTTCTTGAATTTTGGGATAAATTAATTTTGATTTAATTTTACTGAATTGATTCAAGAATTAATTAAACTTTACTTTGTTTTCAAGTAACAGTAATTTTCCCTGATATTGTGAATTTCACTCATAAATTTTGAGTTTAATAATAAATTTTTGTATTTGAAATTTTTAAAGAGTTTTCTTTATTTCTAACCAGTATATTTGCATATGATTATATTTAGTTTAGGTAGAAACATAGAGTGGTAATTGATCTGTTTTCCTTCAATTAACTTGAAGTGACTTAGAACCAGGGAAGTACTTAGACTTTTGAAATCAGGGAAATATTTAGATTTTTAAAGTTGTTGATGGAGTGATGCCCTTTGATTAATTTAATTACTTACAAGATTACCTCACACCTGTTTTGATGAACTTAGTCTGATTTTCTGCAATACTGGTAAGTTGTTAAGGGATCACTGTTGCCTTTAGAGTATTCAGTCTGAATGAATTCTATTCGAACATAATCTCCGCTATGCTTGCTTCGGGCAGGACTGCCTTTAGATTTCGTCAAGGTAATTCTCGTAATATACCTGGTTGGAATGACTTGGTTAAGGATCTGTATACATACTCACGAGAAATGTTTTTACTGTGGAGGCAAAATGGCAGCCCGAGGGAAGGACACACTGCATTACTAATGAGGCAGGCGAGAGCGCAATTCAAACTTGCTCTTAAGCACTGCAGGTTAAATGAAAAACAACTAAGAGCCGATGCAATGTCTAGAAACGTAGAATCTGGTGATTACCCTCGTCTTTGGAAAGATATCCAGTCCTTAAATCCCAAAACTAAAAAGCTATCACAGAGAGTAGGGGAAGCAGTCGGAGACGAGGCTATCGCAAGGATGTGGGGTGATCACTTCAACAATATCCTGAATTGCATAAATGATCAGGATTCCCGAAGCGAGGTAGATAACCTCCTTAATGACAACATTCAATTTCATTTTGCAGACCGTATTACGCCAGGTAACATAAGCGATGCCATAAACAGCATACCTAATAATAAATCGCCCGGCTGTGATGGTCTTCCCGCAGAGGCTTTCAAATTCTGCCATCCGATAATTTACATTTTGCTAGCTGCCTTATTCAATGTGTGCATAATTCACCAGTTTCTTCCAGACTCCCTACTCTTAGTTCACTTGATACCATTAATCAAAAACAAGCTAAAGGATGCAGCTGACCCTGGCAACTACCGGCCAATTGCAATCACAACGATCGCATCGAAGATACTTGAGTCGGTTCTTCTTGTGAGACTTCTCCCCTTTCTACACACCACTGACAACCAGTTCGGGTTTAAAGCAAACCACTCATCCGACACCTGCATCTACATACTGAAAGAATTGCTGAACTACTACCTATCATCAGCATCTCCGGTTTTCCTGTGTTTCGTAGATGTGAGAAAAGCATTTGACAGAGTAAACTACCTGAAGCTATTCCTGAAGCTGCATAAAAGGGGCACACCCCTATACCTAATTGGCATTTTACATTGCTGGTTCTCCACACAGCAATTCTGTGTCAAATGGGGCAACGTATTATCGTACACCTTCGGCTCCCTAAACGGGCTTCGGCAAGGGGGCATTCTCTCTCCATACCTGTTTAATACGTACACAGATGCCTTGAATGTCAAACTGAACTCACTAACAATCGGATGCACTGTCAATAAAACAACTATAAACAACCTCTGTTACGCCGACGATATGGTTCTGATTTCCCCATCAGTGCATGGCCTCCAACGACTCATCGACACTTGCCGCCAATATGCAGAGGAATTTGATATAATCTACAACGAAACCAAGACCCAGTGCATGTCGCTTCTCCCGAGATCGCTCAAGCATATTGCAGAACCACAAATTTTCCTCGGAAACCATCGGCTGGAATTTGTGCGCGAATTTCCGTATTTGGGTCACATTATTACCGACGACCTAAAAGATACGGCAGACATTGAACAGAGGCGTCGTAAACTATGTGCAACTGGCAACGTGATTGCAAGGAGGTTTGCCTTCTGTCACCGAGACGTGAAACTGCTGCTCTTCCGCTCGTACTGTTACAGTATCTATGGGTGTTCCCTCTGGACGAACTATACCCGAGAGACCATGAGACGTATCACCGTTGTGCACAATGACATTCTGAGACGCCTCACAAACACTCCACGCTACCACTCCGCCACACAGATGTTCTTAGAAAACCACCTGGACAATTTAAAAATCATTGTAAGGCGAACAATGTCCAGCCTGGTAACACGAGTGAGAAACAGCGGCAACTCGCTCATACAAAGCATCCTAAGGAGTGAAGCAAGAAGAAGATCTAAATTGTGGGAAAGATGGGAAAATGAGGCCTTTGTCCCCTAAAGGACTTAATCTCTGTATTAGCAAGATGTCATCTGCAGATTTTGTCATTATTATATTTATTGCTGATATTTTATTTTTTCATTATTTCTGTGATTACTATCAGATTAAAGTTTTTATATATGTATATGTGTGTATATGTGTATATGCATGTATGTATGTGTATGTATATATATATATATATATATATTATTATATATATATATATATATATATATGTATATATATGTATATATATGTATGTATGTATATGTGTGTATATGTATGTGTATATGTATGTATATATATATACATTCAATTTATGTATTTAGCCCTCTGGACCAGACTACTGTAACCACCTAAGGTCTCTAGTGAAATTTAAGCTATATAATTTGTGCACTAACTGTTATAACTCTGCATTTTTTTTTCTCACCAATATTATTACTATTACCAGTATTATGATTACTATCTTTTATGCTACCTCAGCTATTTTGTGGATAAGTGCCGATTACTAATTTTTCCTATCATGTTGACTCATATATCTAGATTGTGTATGTTACTGTGTATTTTGTATGTTCATTGTATATGGTCTTGAACCGAAATAAAGGATATTATTATTATTATTATTATTATTAGCACCTGTGATGAGGGTTCAGGTGTCTGGCTGTTGTGAGGTAACAATTAATGAATGGTAAGTGTAGTAACCAGATACATGGCACTTCGTTACAATATATATATATATATATATATATATATATATATATATATATATATATATATATATATATATATATATATATATATATATATATATATATATATATATATAATTCCGACCCCCTATCTCTACAAACAGGTCTGGTATGGTACAGAGGTGACCGGATATCTGTCAGGAATAGTTTTACTATTTAATCTCTTAAAATCTACACAGACCCGTATGGAACCATTTTTCTTAGGCACCGCTAATATGGGAAAATTAAAAGGCGATGAACTGGGCCTAATAATGCCTTCTTCCTCCCATTTATTAGCTTCCTGTTCTACCTGTTCTCTAATCCTATATGGGCTTCTAAATGGACCTTGTGTTCTAACACTAGATAATTCACTGCAACAATATCTGCAAAATCAGCCAAGACATCGCCTAATTGTTCTACATATTCCTTATAATGTGCATTAGCTAAGTGATCCCTAAAAACCTGCCACCTAGCTTGCATCTCTGTCTCAGAAAATTCATTTAGCCCTTCTACAACAGCAACAGATTTGTCTTGATCAGTCCATTCAGTGCTCTGTTCTCGATGTTGATGCATTGTCAAAAATCGTTACAAAGAGCGCATAAAAAAAGCAATAAAATAAAATAAAACGGAAAAAACCTCAATCTAAATACAATATTTTTTGGCCTCTTTTGATGAGAGATTTTTGTTTCAGAAATCATTTATAAATCGCAAAAAAACTGAACAATAAATGGAACATGAAAAGTTTTAAAAAGCATTTCAACTTTAGTAAAAATTTGTTGAGAGTTTTTTACATTTTTTTGAGGACAGATTTTTGTTTTAAAAAATCATTAAAAAAACTGTCTAAAAATAGGACAATTAATTTAAAATAAAAGCAGTTTAAGAAATAATTTAATTTAAATACAATATTTTAGGGAGTTTTGCCCACTATTTAAAATTGCCAACAAACAGGACAATGAAGTTTTAAAAAATATATAAATTTTTGCACAAATATTTTTGAAATTTTTTCTCTTCTTATTGGCTGTTTTCTGGTTTCAAAATTCAGCATAAAATTCGCCTAAAAAGTTTAAAAAATGAAACAGAAAATTCTTTAAAAATATTTCAATTTGTGCCTTTCTTTTAAGACTGATTGTTGTTTCAAAAGTCATTTAAAAATCGCATAAAACTAGAACAATGTATGTAACAGTGTTAAAAGAATATTACAATTTTAGTACAAACATTTTGAGATTTTTTCATCTATTGAGGGCTGAGTTTTTTTTAAATAATTTTAAAAATCGGCTAAATATAGGACAATAAAATAAAAATAAAAATAAGTTACAAAATAATTTAATTTGAATACAAATGTTTTAGGAGTTTCGCCCTCTTCTTGATTACTGATTCATATTTAAAAAATCATGTGATTTTTAAAATGATTTTTTAAACAAAGATCACTCATGTAAAAGAGGGTAAAAACCACAAAGTATTGTATTTAAATTGTAATAGTTTTTAAGCTTTTTTTGTTTAATAAAAAAAAAAAATTTTTTAGGCGATTTTATAATGATTTTTTGTAACAGAATAAAAATCAGTCATCAAAATGAGGGTAAATCTCCTGAAAATATTGTATTTAAAATATATTATTTTTAAACTGCTTTTTATTTTAAATTCATTGTCTTATTTTAAGACGATTTTTTAAATGATTTTTTAAACAAAAATGTGTCATCAAAAATAATATTTCTTAAGCTTGTTTTCTGTTTAATTTCCTGTGCATTTTAGTCGATTCTTATAATGATTTTTTAAAACAAAAGCAGCCAAAATAAAAGAGGAAAAATTCAAACATATTGTTACATTTATTGCCCTATCTTTAGGCGATTTTTGAAATAATTTTTTAAATAAAATCATTCATCAAAAAAAAGAGCAATCGCCCTGAGGACGACCTAGTAGCACGCTCTTGGAGGGGACCTCCACCATCACCGATAAGGATGAGGCTCCGCCCATGAAGAAGACAGCCAATCAGCAGCCACCCCTCTGATAATATCACTCGTGACACCACAGGTATTGCCCAATGAAAAGTGGTACCATACTCCTCAAGCCACTTGAATGCAATAAATAACGCGAATCCCTCTGACACAGACCATTGCACTTAGCGATCCCGTCCCAATGATGACCAAACGAGGTGGCCAAAACATGTAGACGCCTATAGGAAAAACCAGAAAAGAAGAAAACGTAAGAAATACTGGATCGACCCCTGACAGCTCGTCGCCCTCAACGGGGGCAAGATACACCTCCCACAAGGGCGTGAAGAGTACATCAACCTCACCGACCATGTCCCTACACCAGAAGAAGACAAGACCCTACAGATGGGCCTTAACTGCCTCTTCATCATGCAGCTGAAGCCGATGGATAAATGACTAGAAATTGAATATCTCCTTGATGGCATCCAAAATCAAGAAGACGTTGGGAACCTACAGACGACTGACGCCCTTCAATCACTTCTTGCCGAGGTCCTCACAGACCATGGAGGCCAACGCAGCGGTATCATCACCCGTGACCTGAGGGAAGGAGTCAAGCAGTTAAGGAAATGAGAGGACATCACTGTACATAGGGCGGACAAGACTGCCACCTTCGTACTTATCCAGACTGAAGAATATCATCAGATAATAGAAGAAATCCTAGTAGACACCATGAAATTCAGCAGGATCACCAAGAACCCTGTCGACGACATCAAACGTGAGGCAAATCGGATCATAGAGACGGTCAACACCGTCTCTAACGCCCTTCATCTACCACCTATCATGGGCGACCATAACCTGAGGTACATCTACGGGAACGTCAAGACCCATAAGCAAGGGAACCCCCTTCGCCCAATTATTAGCCAGATCCCTGCCCCAACGTACCTGTTGGCCAAGAAGCTCAACACCATTCTGACCCCGTACGTCCCAAATACCTACAGCTTGAAGTCGTCGGCCAAGTTCCTGGAAGCCCTATGAGTAACGCTGGCCGGAGGATGTATCTCTTTGATGGATGTGGAGTCCTTATTTACCAACATCCCCGTCGATGAGACCATTCAAATCATCTTGGACAAGGTATACAGGGACCCCAATACACCACCCTTAAACATCCCTGAACATGCCCTTCGTGCCCTGCTGGAAATCTGCATTAAGAAGGCCCCCTTTTCTGACCACTGCGGCCGCTTGTACACCCAGATCGATGGGGTGGCGATGGGTTCTCCCCTTGGAGTCCTCATCGCCAATTTTTACATGGGCACCATCGAAGAGAGGGTCTTCCAGAATTCCAGCAAACCAAGGATGTATGTGCGCTACATCGATTACAGCTTCATCCGCACTGACTCCCAGGAAAAGATAGAGCAGCTGAGACGTACATTTCATGATCACAGCTGCCTTTACCATAGAACACTGCCAAGACCGCCACCTCCCCTTCCTCTACATCCTTGTCGAGCAGCAAGACACCCGATTCCGTGTACACGAAGCCGACGAACCTGGGTATGTTTATGAACGGAGAGAGCGAGTGCCGTGAGAGGTATAAGCGCTTCACCATTAGCGCCTTTGTCAGTAGGGCCCTATCGCACTGATCTTCCTGGTGCAAAGAACGTTGAAGATGGGTACCTCCAGGAACCCTGGCCCAACATCCCAGAGCCCATCAAGCTTTTTTACGAAGGGCACTTTCACGAAGGTATAAGGAGGATGAGCAAGCCCTCAAGACCATCATCGAGAGAAACGTCACCCCCACCAATCAGGACAAGACCATTAATTTAATAATATATTATAAAACAAAGAAGACAAGCAGCCTGGTGATGAGGTACAACCCAGCGGCCCCCCTGCAGGATCCCTTGAAGAAGATGAGCGTGGTCTACCGATACGCGTGCCCTGTCCGAGGATGCCTTAGCAAATACATCGGCATGACCACCATGAGATTCTCCAAGAGAATCTCCTGCCACGCCCAAGAAGGAGCCATTTATGATCCTGCCAGGACTGCCCATAACGTAAGAATAAAAAGGAGTGATATTATGCCTAATATCGAAATAATTCACCAAACCACTGATCCCCGATGTTTACGAATCCTGGAAGCCCTCCATATAGGAAAGGAGAAACCTAACTTGAACATTACCCATGAAACGTTTCTCCTCCCTACCACCGCCCAAAGATCAGCAGTGAACGACCACCCAACAATGCCAAATATCCAGGAGCACGAGTGGGATGACAGGACTCCTGCTGTAGGTAGGACTCCTGACATTCATTCCCCGATACACTACTCAAGCATTCACACGGCTGAATCCCTGCAACCATCGGCGAGAGATCCCAGACTTCGCCCCAGACCAGCTCGACCAATGAGAACGCAGCTCTAGGATTCGAGCCACTATAAATATCGGCATGCAGACACCATCTCTTGACTTCTACTGCTAACCAGCCATGAAGATGACCTACGAGAAGGTTGAAATGTCGCGATAAGCCAAAGCTATACTAGCAGTAATACCAGCTGAATACCAGAGATGACCCTGGCCTGACATTGACCTCTCTTATGGAATGATACCAACACTGACAACGACCCCTGCTTGATCTGAACCAGAGGAATGCCTTCCCATATACCAGTAATCTGATAATACCAGTATACTGATAATACCAGTCTTTGATTAATAAAGCCTGTTCTGAATTAAATACCACTTTCAGCATTATCCCCAACATGAATATTGGACAATTATTGCGAAGTATTGCTGAGCCAGAAGAGCAAGTAATAAGAAAAATAGAAAAGATAATATATAAGATTAATTCACTGAATGCCATTTTATTCAACATAATAATAATAATAATTAATAATAATAATAATAATAATAATAATAATAATAATAATAATAATAATAACAAAAGGTATCATCAGTAAAAGGTTATACAGTTACCTAGAGGATACAAACACCATCCCCACCAACAGAAAGGCTGCAGAAGGAAGTGTAGGGGCACAAAAGACCAGCTCCTGATAGACAAAATGGTAATGGTAATGAAGAACAGTAGGAGAAGGAAAACCAACCTAATTATGGCATAGATTGACTATAAGAAAGCCTTCGACATGATACCACATACATGGATAATAGAATGCCTGAAAATATATGGGGCAGAGGAAAACACCATTAGCTTCCTCATAAATACAATGCCAACTAGAATACAATACTTACAAGCTCTGGAATAAGACTAGCAGAGGTTAATATGAGGAGAGGGATCTTCCAGGGCGATTCACTGTCCCCACTATTCGTAGTAGCCATGATTCCCATGACAAAAGTACTGCAGAAGATGGATGCTGGGTACCAACTCAAGAAAAGAGGCAACAGAATTAACCATTTGATGTTCATGGACGATATCAAGCTGTATGATAAGAGCATAAAGGAAATAGATACCCTAATCCAGACTGTAAGGATTGTATCTGGGGACATCAGGATGGAGTTTGGAATAGAAAAATGTACTTTAGTCAACATACAAAAGGGCAAAGTAACAAGGACTGAAGGGATAAAGCTACCAGATGGGAGCAACATCAAACACATAGATGAGACGGGATACAAATACCTGGGAATAATGGAAGGAGAGGATATAAAACACCAAGAGATGAAGGACACGATCATGAAAGGATATATGCAGAGACTTAAGGCGATACTCAAGTCAAAACTCAACGCCGGAAATATGATAAAAGCCATAAACACGGGCAGTGCCAGTAATCAGATACAGCACAGGAATAGTGGAATGGACGAAGGCAGAACTCCGCAGCATAGACCAGAAAACTAGGAAACATATGACAGTACACAAAGCACTACACCCAATAGCAAATGCGGACAGACTATACATAACACGAAAGGAAGGAGGGAGAGGACTACTAAGCATAGAGAACTGCGTCAACATCGAGAACAGAGCACTGGGGCAATATCTGAAAACCAGTGAAGACGAGTGGCTCAAGAGTACATGGGAAGAAGGACTGATAAAAGTAGACGAAGATCCAGAAATATACAGAGACAGGAGAATGACAAACAGAACAGAGGAATGGCACCACAAATCAATTCACGAATAGTTTGTTCTGTGGGTATCCCTTATTCCTGTTCATGTACCGTTGGATCTTATGTGCTTTGGCTTAAGCCTCTGTTTTACATCTTCTAATGTGCTGTTTAATCCCTTCTCCTGAAGGTATTCAGTCTGAATGAATTCTATTCGAACATAATCTCCGCTATGCTTGCTTCGGGCAGGACTGCCTTTAGATTTCGTCAAGGTAATTCTCGTAATATACCTGGTTGGAATGACTTGGTTAAGGATCTGTATACATACTCACGAGAAATGTTTTTACTGTGGAGGCAAAATGGCAGCCCGAGGGAAGGACACACTGCATTACTAATGAGGCAGGCGAGAGCGCAATTCAAACTTGCTCTTAAGCACTGCAGGTTAAATGAAAAACAACTAAGAGCCGATGCAATGTCTAGAAACGTAGAATCTGGTGATTACCCTCGTCTTTGGAAAGATATCCAGTCCTTAAATCCCAAAACTAAAAAGCTATCACAGAGAGTAGGGGAAGCAGTCGGAGACGAGGCTATCGCAAGGATGTGGGGTGATCACTTCAACAATATCCTGAATTGCATAAATGATCAGGATTCCCGAAGCGAGGTAGATAACCTCCTTAATGACAACTGAAACTGAAATAATTCAAAATTAATAATAATAAAATATAATAAAAATAATAGGATAAAACTACTACAAATAATAATAATAATAATAATAATAATAATAATAATAATAATAATAATAATAATAATACCACACACATGGCTAATAGAATGCCTGAAAATATATGGGGCAGAGGAAAATACCATCAGCTTCCTCAAAAATACAATGCGCAACTGGAATACAATCCTTACAAGCTCTGGAATAAGACTAGCAGAGGTTAATATCAGGAGAGGGATCTTCCAGGGCGACTCACTGTCCCCACTACTCTTCGTAGTAGCCATGATTCCCATGACAAAAGTACTACAGAAGATGGATGTCGGGTACCAACTCAAGAAAAGAGGCAACAGAATCAACCATCTGATGTTCATGGACGACATCAAGCTGTATGGTAAGAGCATCAAGGAAATAGATACCCTAATCCAGACTGTAAGGATTGTATCTGAGGACATCAGGATGGAGTTTGGAATAGAAAAAATGCGCCTTAGTCAACATACAAAAAGGCAAAAGTAACGAGAACTGAAGGGATAAAGCTACCAGATGGGAACAACATCAAACACATAGATGAGACAGGATACAAATACCTGGGAATAATGGAAGGAGGAGATATAAAACACCAAGAGATGAAGGACACGATCAGGAAAGAATATATGCAGAGACTCAAGGCGATACTCAAGTCAAAACTCAACGCCGGAAATGTGATAAAAGCCATAAACACATGGGCAGTGCCAGTAATCAGATACAGCGCAGGAATAGTGGAATGGACGAAGGCAGAACTCCGCAGCATAGATCAGAAAACCAGGAAACATATGACAATAAACAAAGCACTACACCCAAGAGCAAATACGGACAGACTATACATAACACGAAAGGAAGGAGGGAGAGGACTACTAAGTATAGAGGACTGCGTCAACATCGAAAACAGAGCACTGGGGCAATATCTGAAAACCAGTGAAGACGAGTGGCTAAAGAGTGCATGGGAAGAAGGACTAATAAAAGCAGACGAAGACCCAGAAATATACAGAGACAGGAGAAAGACAGAAAGAACAGAGGACTGGCACAACAAACCAATGCATGGACAATACATGAGACAGACTAAAGAACTAGCCAGCGATGACAATTGGCAATGGCTACAGAGGGGAGAGCTAAAGAAGGAAACTGAAGGAATGATAACAGCGGCACAAGATCAGGCCCTAAGAACCAGATATGTTCAAAGTACGATAGACGGAAATAACATCTCTCACATATGTAGGAAGTGCAATACGAAAAGTGAAACCATAAACCACATAGCAAGTGAATGCCCGGCACTTGCACAGAACCAGTACAAAAAGAGGCATGATTCAGTAGCGAAAGCCCTCCACTGGAGCCTGTGCAAGAAACATCAGCTACCTTGCAGTAATAAGTGGTACGAGCACCAACCTGAAGGAGTGATAGAAAACGATCAGGCAAAGATCCTCTGGGACTATGGTATCAGAACGGATAGGGTGATACGTGCAAACAGACCAGACGTGACGTTGATTGACAAGGTCAAGAAGAAAGTATCACTCATTGATGTCGCAATACCATGGGACACCAGAGTTGAAGAGAAAGAGAGGGAAAAATTGGATAAGTATCAAGATCTGAAAATAGAAATAAGAAGGATATGGGATATGCCAGTGGAAATCGTACCCATAATCATAGGAGCACTAGGCACGATCCAAAATCCCTGAAAAGGAATCTAGAAAAACTAGAGGCTGAAGTAGCTCCAGGACTCATGCAGAAGAGTGTGATCCTAGAAACGGCACACATAGTAAGAAGAGTGATGGACTCCCTAAGGAGGCAGGATGCAACCCGGAACCCCACACTATAAATACCACCCAGTCGAATTGGAGGACTGTGATAGAGCAAAAAAAAAAAAAAAAAAAAATAATAATAAAATAATAATATTAATTAATTATTATTAATTATTTTTAATTATTTTTATTATTATGATATTATTATTATTATGAATATTTTTATTATTATTACTTCATTATTTTATCTTTTAATAATATATAATAAATAAAATAATAAAAATAATTAAAAATAAAAATAAAAGAAGAGAAATAAAAATAAAATATAATTAAAAGTAATAAATATAGGAATAAAAATATCAAAATAAAATATAAATAGAAATGGTAAAATAATAAAGATAAAAATAACAAAAAGTAATAATAATCAAAATAGAAATATAAAAAATAAATATATAAATGATAAAATAACTATAATAAAAATAAGAATAATGATAACAAAAATAATGAAAATAAAATAATACTAATAAAATAATAATAGTATATTTCAGTATGCATTTTGATTATTTTAATTTCATTATTTATATTTTTTTTTGTTTTTAATATTTTTATTAATTTTACATTTAATTTTATAATTGGTTCATTATTCTTATTCTTATTTTTATCATTATTATTTTATTATTTTTAATTTAATTTTCATTTTTATTTTTCATTATTTTTATTAATTGTTCCTTATTTTAATTTAATTTTATTATTTTAATTCTAACGCAAGGGTTGGACCAATACCTCTGACTTCGTGGGTTCTCGGACAAAGGGTACGGGTGTCATCACTACCAGCCGTGTCGTACACCCTCCTGATCACCTCACACAGCCAGAAAGAAAGAGTGTTCTTGGACACTTCTTTCTTGGTAACCCCGGTGCTAACGAAGAAGTGTCAACACTCAGGCCTGAGGTGCCAAGCTCGTTCTCTTCAGATAGCGCCGTAGCGCCTTCACAGGACAAAGCAGCATCTCATCCGCATCATTATCGGTGAATTCCTTCAGGGAGGGTATCGTGAAAGACTCGAACCAGTCATCAGGTACTGAAGGATTCTGAGTCTTCGCTACAAAGTTCGGGATCCCCATCCCCTGGAATACTTGACGTCGAAGGAAAGACCACGAAGTTCCCCTACTCTCTTCGCCGATGCCAGGGCCAGCAGGAAGAGGGTCTTGAGGGTCAGATCCCTGTCTGACGACTCTCGGAGTGGCTCGAAGGGTCTGCGAGTCAAACTCCTAAGGACAAGAGTCATATCCCAGCCCAGGGGCCTGAGTTCCCTGGGTGGGCAAGACCTCTCGAAGCTCTCCATCAGAAGGGAGATCTCGAAAGAGGAGGAGATATCCACACCTCGCAGTTTAACTGCAGAGACGGAGAGGAGCTTCTCTCGGCGAAGGAAGACGAGGAAATCCGCTACCTGCTGAACAGTGGATCTAAAAGGAGAGAGACCCTGTCCACGACACCAACCAAAGAAGATGGACCACTTCCCCTGGTATACAGCTGCAGAGGACTGTCTGAGGTATCCAGCCATCTCTGTTGCTGTGCTGTGAGAAAATCCTCTTGCTCGCAAGAGATGGTGGATAACAGCCAGCCGTGAAGACACAGTGACTCGACGGATCGGTGGTACCGTTCTACATGTGGCTGGCACAGGAGGTTGTGCCAGGGTGAATCTCCCTCGGTGCTTCGGCGAGCAGAGCCAGGAGGTCTGGGTACCAAATGGCTTGAGGCTGTTTGGGTGCCACCAGGATCATCCAAAGATTCGTGGTGATCAGCGCCCTGCTGATCACTTTGCGAATCAGACAGAATGGGGGAAAGGCGTAAACAAAGAGGTTGTCCCACGGGTGTTGGAGAGCATCCTCTGCAGCTGCCCATGGGTCTGGCACAACTGAGTAGAAAACCTGGAGTTTTCTGTTGTGCTGGGTGGCGAACAGATCCACGACTGGACACCCCCACAGGTTAAAGAGCCTTTCCGCCACGTCTGGGTGAAGGGACCATTCGGTTCCTATCACTTGATCCCGACGGCTGAGCTTGTCGGCTACCACATTCCTCTTGCCTGGAATGTAGCGGGCTGACAGCTCTACCGAGTATGCCACGGCCCACTCGTGCACCTGCAACGTCAACTGGTGCAGCGGAAGGGATACTAGGCCCCCCTGCTTGTTGACGTACACCACTACCATGGTGTGGTCGCTCATCAACACCACTGAGTGTCCCACCAGACGATCCTGGAACTCTTGGAGAGTGAGGAACGCTGCCTTGAGCTCCAGGACATTGATGTGAAGGTGCTTGTCGTGATGATCCCACACACCTGCAGTCAGCAACTCCTCCAGGTGTGAGCCCCATCCCTCGGTCGATGCGCCTGAGAAGAGCAGCATCTCCTGGGGTGAGGGTGGGGGGGGGGGAGGATTGAGTGCGAAGAGGCACTCCTCTTAAGAGGTTCCCATCGTCCAGCCACCAGGCTAGGTCCTGCCTCACAGAACTGTTCTGCTGCCTCCCTGAACCTGCTAATCCGCGAATCTGCAGGAAAGACTCGCCCTGCTACCTTGTCGATCAGCATGCCCAGGTACTTCATCCTCTGCTTGGGTTCGAAATCTGACTTCTCGTAATTCACAACGATCCCCAGATCGTGGAAGAATTTGAGGAGTTGATCCCTGTCCTGTAGCAACTGCGAGTGGGAGCTCGCCAGGACTAACCAATCGTCAAGATACCTCAGCAGACATATCCCTACCGAGTGAGCCCAAGCCGACACCAGTGTGAACACTCGCGTGAACACCTGTGGGGCTGTTGAGAGACCAAAACAAAGTGCCCTGAATTGGTACACCGTCCCGTCAAGGATGAAGCGGAGGAAAAGTCGGCTGTAGAAGCCTGGCGACTGATCCCATACGATCTCCACAGCACGTTTCCTCAGCATGGCTTCTACTTCCTGCCGAAGCGCTACATCCTTGGTCGAACCAGGAACGTACATTAGCAGTTGGACCGGGTTGGAGGTGAGGGGTGGCCGAGACTTGAAGGGTAGTAGATATCCCTCCCGAAGGACGTTTACTATCCAAGTCTCCGCTCCGAGGCGCTGCCATGTTACCC
Organism: Macrobrachium nipponense; assembly: GCF_015104395.2. NCBI lineage: Eukaryota > Metazoa > Arthropoda > Malacostraca > Decapoda > Palaemonidae > Macrobrachium > Macrobrachium nipponense. Next base: position 39,859,617 of record NC_087217.1, on the reverse strand, counting down.
AATGGCTTGCCAGGCACCCCCCCACTTCCGGCAGCAGGTGAGGGGGAACACCGTCCCTAGCGTTTCCCTCCTCTCTTCAACTTCTTCTTCCCAGATCCCCCTCGAGAGAAGGACTGGGAGGAGGGCTGGTTACAGTCACTCCTTACAGCAGAAGTCGAAGGCAGGGTCTTTCCTCTCGGCTTCGACGAGGCAATCGTCTTAGCCGTAGAGGAAGCGCTAGCTAAACTGTTGGGATTAGCAGCAGTCGTCTGAGGTTGCCCAGCCACCTTCGAGACTGCCTGGTGGACGAGACGGTCACTATCGTCAGTGCAACATTGTTCCACTGCAGCGTCCACCATCTCTCCGGGGAAGAGAGAGGAGGAACTCTGCACTGGTCCGTTGCGAAGACCCAAGGCCGCCTCTCGCCCAGCCGCCCTGGTCACTTGGGTGAGGACAGCATCCCTACGCCGGAGAACCAGGTTGGCCCACAGGTTAGCCGTCTGGTGGGCCAGGTAGGAGATGGCTCTATCTCCAGACTGGCAGTCTCACAAAAGCCGGGTCCCCTTCAGGAGAAATGTTCCCTAAGGAGGCCACGGCTTTCGACACTGTGAGGGACCACAGGTCGATCCATGAGACTGCTTGGAATGCTGCCATAGCGGTAGATTCCAAGGCAAGTGCCTCTTGCTGCGAGAACCAGAGGTTCTCCAACAGGATCTGCTGCAGAGAAACCCCCAGAGTTAACCTAGCTAGATCTGGGTTAACCTGTTTGGGCGGCAGAGGGTCTTCTGAAGGCACATAGTATCGCCTCTGTCGCAGTAGAGGTGGGGGAAGGAGCTTGGAAGACCTACCGGACCGAAGCGAACCCCCCCTGTCCGGAGACAAGAGCATCCACCTGGCTCAGCAGGCTGTCAGCCAAGGCCGATCGCGGCAGACACACCATCATCCTGGGTTCCTTATTAGGTCCCCAGAACGCCTCCAAACCTGATGTAGGCTCGGAAGGTGGGAGCGGCGATCCATCCCTGAGGTCGCTGTGCTGACGAATCAGCACAATAACCTCAGCGAACGACCTCTGGATCTTGGGAGTGACTGCATCCTGCAGAGTCGGACCGTCAAGTCCCTCCAGCGAGAACGCCTCCCAAGATCCTCCTCCTTCCACAGGAGGAACCACAACAGACCCCTCATGGTCTCCTCCTGCCAGGGTCTTGGCTGCACGTTCACCCACAGGTGACCGTACATTCGGTACCTCTCACGAGCGAGAGGCCGAGATGGTACCTGGCGCCGAGGCAGAACCTCTGGCGCCAGGCGAGGAGGTACCGGTGGTAGCCAGTGCTCCTCCGGTCCCCGTCTTCTTCTTCCTTGCAGAAGGAGAGACGGGCCCCGTTCCCGAAGGAACAGGAGGACCAGCGACCCTTAGAAGTCTCAGAACGAGCCTTCTTACAGGGGGAAGAGGCAACCTTCTTCTTCTTAGGCTGTTGGGCCTTAGAATTCGAAGGGGAAGCGGCGGCAAACGACAACGATGAAGAAGACGATGAAGACGAAGACGACACCTTCCTGCTCTTCTTCTTCTTCCTCGTCAGCTTCTTCAGGACTACCGTCAGGTCTTCCATCCAGGACGGAGCCGGGGCAGTTGCCGAAGCAACAGGGCCCGACTGCACCTGTTCAGAAGGACCTGAGGTGGGAGCAGCAACACCACGGGCAGGAACGACGGCCGGCTTACGCGGCTTCTTCCTCCCCCCATAGCGCTCCCACTGCTCCTCCAACCAAGATACACATACATCACATGTATCGGTGTGAGAGCATTCTCACCCTCGACACCAAACAAAATTCATGAGGGTCAACTTCAAAAGAGGACCGAAAGGCCCCACACTTACGGCCCTCCACACCAGGGCACAATCTGCGGCTGATGGGGGTGCGAGGGGGTCTCTCCAGCTCTCGTGATTCTATTTCCATTACAATGAAGCACTGTATGAATATAAAAACACACATGTACTTACTTATATCCTTTGCACTAGCACACAGTAAAAGGAAAAGCAAAAGTCTTCACGCAGTGAAGCAATCCAAGCATACGACAGAAGCGGGCAGAGGGGCGAGCAACACGTCCATCCACCAATGCGGCCGAAAGCAAAGTGACTCCTCTCCTCGCAGTCGGACTGACCGCCAATTGCCGGACAAGTAGTTAACTACCAAACCCCCTTGTTCGAAGCTTACGACTTGTTCAGCTGCCGCTAAGTACCTTCCTATTGTTAAAGGACCAAGGGTTTGTATACGTATCGGAACAATATTCATTTCTTGCTTAAATGATCTCTGTGATATTTAGAAAAATTTGAAATAAGCGGCAGAAACATCTCAAAGATATTGGCAAATAATGGAAGGGATTGCTTCCTGGATTTTTTTTCAGTTTTATAATAGGATAGCTAGCCTACATTATAATATGAAAACATTTTTTTTATTGATGATATACATACTAATGTTTAGATTTGACTGTCTATCTCTTCTCCTTCAACACCAAGGACAAAGAGGGTTTGGTTAAGGAGGAATTATAGTAAAACTTTGGGTCTGTATATCAAGGAAAGGTCCAAATGACAGTTATCCTTCAAACTTCATAATGGTTAGAGAATCCCCTTTAGTTCATAATTCAGTCAACTTAATAGAATCGACATTACCCTCTTGCATGGTAAATGCAGACAAATGGTTACTGTACAGTTTCATTGGTTATTGTGACAACCACATAGGTATGATTGTGCCAATATTTGGGATATTCCTGGCAGGCTGTCTAGGACCACCTTTGTACACATGCACAATACTATTGCACATGTAGTATGGTTTTCATAAGCATTTGCCAGTAGTTTCTATTAGTTCCGCTTTGGTTCATTCATAGGAGGTCTGCAGAGGGTTGACTACATATAGGAACATGATTCTTGCCTATTTCGTTCACGAGCCAGCCACAGCTAATGGCTCGGTGGTCATTACCACCAGATCCACAACTGATGCGGATGGCGGCGTATTCAATTGGTTTTTCTGGAAGTTATCGCAGCCTAGTGGAATGATGAACTGTGTTGCAGCTCAATCATTTACCCTAAAGATCAAGGCTATGGGAAGGGACCGAGGCAACATGCTCAATCCCAATCTGGTTCACATTAGTCGAGTGAGGGCTACATAACCCCCCACCCACCTGACACCAATTGACCTAATTACCAAGCATCAACCACCACTTAAAGCTTGTGCTAAAGAATACTCCTACTGATAAATAGCTAGAACAATACTATCATTATTATTATTCATATATTTGGGTGAGAGTTCAAGTATGGTGTAGAGTAACAACGTCAAGTTAAGGCCTACACTACGCAACCCAGTAGCCTAGGGCAGTGATTCTCGACCACGGGGGAGTTGCTCCTTAGGGGAATGTCAAGTTAAATATATCTTAGTTCAACCAGACCACTGAGCTGATTAAGAGATCTCCTAGGGGTGGCCCAAAGGATTAGATTTTTATTTAGGGTAAATGACCAAGCAGCCACCCATACTGGAAAGCAGCCACCTTCCCAAAAAAGTACTTGAATTCGCTGCCATGAGCATCAGTCAAGAGTTGTGGCCCATCCTGGCACCATACCCAGACCTCTGTTCCTCTCAAAATAAGTGTTTTCTCCTAAATTACAAAATATTTAATTGGTGAAACAAGAATACAGTTACAACTCTAAGCATACCATTCAAAAGATTGAAGTTTCACCAACATAATGTGATATATGAAAGCCCCATACGAACTAAAATAAGCATGTGACGCTCTCTGTAAAATAACAATTTGTCGAAAATTTTATTTTTCCTAACTATACAAACCTGAGGTCCTTTACAATAGGAATGTAACTTGCGGCAGCTGGAACCGGTCGTAAGTTTCGAACCACCGCGCGAATGGGAGGTGAAGATCCACTTTGCTTTAATTCCAGGAAAAAACAGAGTGAGGGGTGGCATGAGGTGAGACTATGTGTAAAGGACCTCAGGTTTGTATAGTTAGGAAAAATACAATTTTCGACAAATTGTTATTTCTTCCGATACGAATACAAACCATCTGTCCTTTACAATAGGAAGACTCACTTCTTGGTGGGTGGAATCTGAGTCTTATGAACAGGCTGGTGTTCGTCCAACCTTGGTTCCCTCCCTGGTCGTAAGAGCAGAGGGAGGGATCCTAGCTTCTGCCCAATGATCGGGGTATGTACCGCAGGATCAATGGTCAGATCTCTGGACCCAAGTAATAAGAGGGAGGCAAGCGTACCTCTTAAAACTAGCAAGCAAGAACTTGTTCCTATTGCAAGAGGCAATATGAAGTCATGGGTTTGTCTCTTGTTGGCTTCCACTTCCCTCCCCCCCCACCCTTGTAGGGGAAAGTGGTGGATAATCGCTCCTATCCCTAATGAAAGGTGTAGGATGGGGCTCGGTTGAGTAGCTCACCTGCATCGGTCTCCTGTTCCAGCATAGTGACGACCGCTTCCTTCTGCCCACAGGTAGAGGGAGAGAAAAAGATGGGGGAGAGAGGCCAGTCGCACTCTCATTCACTCATCCATTCATGCAGTCACACTAGGATGCGATGCTGTTCTGTCCGCTCGGGTGCTGGGTGAGCTACACAACTTGTTGAGCAGCCACCACTGGTCCCAAGGAAAAAGTATCCAAGGACCTGTGGGCTATATCCAGAAGGTAGAAGGAGGTAAAGGTGGTCTGGTTGGTCCAGACCTCTGCCTTCAGGACCTGCGCCACAGAGAAGTTCTAGTGGAACGCAAGGGAAGGACCAATACCTCTGACTTCGTGGGCTCTCGGACGAAGGGTACGGATGTCATCGCTACCATCAGCTTCGTACGCCCTCCTGATCACCTCACGCAGCCAGAAAGAAAGAGCGTTCTTGGATACTTCTTTCTTGGTCACCCCGGTGCTAACAAAGAGGCGTCGACACTCAGGCCTGAGGTGCCGAGTTCTCTTCGGATAGCGCTGTAGTGCGCTCACAGGACAAAGCAGCATTTCATCCGCATCATTGTCAGTGAAGTCCAATAGGGAGGGGACCGTGAAAGACTCGAACTGGTCGCCAGGGACCGAAGGATTCTGAGTCTTCGCTACGAAGTTCGGGACGAAATTGAGTGTCACAGATCCCCATCCCCTGGAATGCTCGACGTCGAAGGAAGCCATGAAGTTCCCCTACTCTCTTCACCGATGCCAGGGCCAGCAAGAAGTCTGACGACTCTCGGAGTGGCTTGAAGGGACTTCGAGTCAAACTCCTAAGGACGAGAGTCACATCCCATCCCAGGAGCCTGAGTTCCCTGGGTGGGCAGGACCTCTCAAAGCTCCTCATTAGCAGGGAGATCTCGAACGAGTTCGACATATCCACTCCCCTCAGTTTCAGGACTAGAGCCAGGGCGGCCCTGTATCCTTTGACTGTGGGGACAGAGAGGAGCTTCTCTCGGCGAAGGAAAACGAGGAAATCCGCTACCTGCTGAAGAGTGGCTCTGAGAGGAGATAGACCCCGTCTACGACACAAACCACAGAAGACGGCCCACTTTCCCTGGTACACAGCTGCAGAGGACTGTCTGATGTACCCAGCCATCTCTGTTGCTGCTCGGTGAGAAAAGCCTCTCGCTCGCAAGAAATGGTGGATAACTGCCACCCGTGAAGACGAAGGGACTGGACTGACTGGTGGTACCGTTCCACGTGTGGCTGGACGAGAAGGTTGTGCCAAGAGGGAATCTCTCTCGGTGCTCCTGCGAGAAGAGCCAGCAGGTCCAGATAGAAAGGAGTAAACGAAGAGGTTGTCCCACGGGTGTTGAAGAGCGTCCTCTGCAGCTACCCATGGGTCTTGCACAGCCGAGTAGAAAACCTGAAGTTTTCTGTTGTGCCGGGTGGCAAACAGATCCACTACTGGACGCCCCCACAGGTTGAATAGCCTTTCTGCCACGCCTTGGTGTAGGGACCATTCGGTCCCTATCACCTGATCCCGACGGCTGAGCTTATCTGCTACTACATTCCTCTTGCCTGGAATTGTAGCGGGCTGACAGCTCTACTGAGTGAGCCACGGCCCACTCGTGCACCTGCAATGTCAACTGGTGCAACGGGAGGGACACTAGGCCCCCTTGTTTGTTGACGTATGCCACTACTGTGGTGTTGTCGCACATCAACACCACCGAGTGTCCCATCAGACGGTCCTGGAACTCTTGGTGAGCGAGGAATGCTGCCTTGAGCTCCAGGAAGTTGATGTGAAGGTGCTCGTCATGATAATCCCACACTCCTGCAGCCAGCAACTCCTCCAGGTGTGCGCCCAATCCCTCGGTTGACGCATCTGAAAACAGCAACATCTCCGGGGGGAGGGGGGGGGGGTGGTGTGCAAAGAGGTACTCCTCTTGCAAGATTCCTGTCATCCAGCCACCAGGCTAGGTCCTGCCTCACCTCCTCCGTGAGGGACACGGGGAAGTATGGTGGGTCTCTTGCCTGTGACCAACTCTCCTTTTGTCTCCACTGGAGAGACCGCAGGTGAAGACGCCCGTGAGGGACTAACTTCTCGAGTGACGACAGGTGACCTATCACGACTTGCCACTGCTGAGCTGACTGTTCTTGCCAAAACAGGAACTGGTAGGCTGCCTCCCTGAATCTGCTGATCCACGAGTCTGCAGGGAAGACTCGTCCTGCTACCGAATCGTTCAGCATACCCAGGTACTTCATCCTCTGCTTGGGCTCGAGATCTGACTTTTTGAAGTTCACCAAGATCCGCAGATTGTGGCAGAACTTGAGGAGTCAATCTCTGTCCCATCCCGCTCGCCAGGACTAACCAGTTGTCGGGATACCTCAAAAGACGTATCCCTGACAAGTGGGCCCAAGCAGGCACCAGAGTGAACACTCGCGTGAACACCTGTGGGGCGGTTGAGAGACCGAAGCAAAGTACCCTGAATTGGTACACCGTCCCATTGAGGATGAAGCGGAGGTACTTCCTGGAGGATTGATGAACGGGTATCTGGAAATATGCGTCCTTCAAATCCACCGAAAGCATGAAGTCGTTCTCCCTGATGGAGTCGAGCACGGAGCGTGCCGTCTCTATCGTGAACTGAGACTGGCAAACGAATCGGTTCAGGGGAGAGAGATCTATCACCGGGCGCCAGCCCCCCGAAGACTTCTCCACCAGGAAAGGACGGCTGTAGAAGCTCGCCAGGACTAACCAGTCGTCGGGATACCTAAAAAAACGTATCCCTGACAAGTGGGCCCAAGCAGGCACCAGAGTGAACACTCGCGTGAACACCTGTGGGGCGGTTGAGAGACCAAAACAAAGTACCCTGAATTGGTACACCGTCCCATCGAGGATGAAGTGGAGGTACTTCCTGGAGGATTGATGAACAGTTATCTGGAAATACGCATCCTTCAAATCCACCGAAAGCATGAAGTCGTTCTCCCTGATGGAGTCGAGCACGGAGCGTGCCGTCTCTATCGTGAACTGAGACTGGCAAACGAATCGGTTCAGGGTAGAGAGATCTATCACTGGGCGCCAGTCCCCGAAGACTTCTCCACCAGGAAAGGACGGCTGTAGAAGCCCGGTGACCGATCCCTGACGATCTCCACAGCTCCTTGCTTAGCATGGTCTTTACTTCCTGCCGAAGTGCTACGTCCTTGGATGTTCCGGGTACGTATGTCTGAAGGTGGACCGGGTTGGAGGTGAGGGGTGGCCGAGACTCAAAGGGTAGTAGATACCCCTCCCGAAGAACGTCTACTATCCAGGTCTCTGCTCCATAGCACTGCCAAGTTGCCCAATGGCTCGCCAGGCACCCCCTACTTCCGGCAGCAGGTGAGGGGGAATGCCGTCCCTAGCGTTTCCTGCATCTCTTCGGCTTCTTCTTCCCAGCTCCCCCTCGTGAGAAGGAAGGCTGGGAGGAGGGCTGGTTACGGTTGCTCCTAGAAGAAGTCGAAGGCAGAGTCTTTCCCCTGGGCTTCGACGATGCAATCGTCTTGGCCGCAGAGGAAGTGCTAACCAAGCTTTTGGGCTTGACCGCAGTAGCTCGAGGCTGCCCAGACGCCTTCGAGAATGCCTGGTGTACTAGACGGACACTGTCATCAGTGCGCCGTCGCTCCACCGCAGCATCCACCATCTCTCCAGGAAAGAGAGAGGAGGAACTCTGCACCGGTCCGTTGCGAAGACCCAGAGCTGCCTCACACCCAGCCGCCCTGGTCACTCGGGTGAGGGCTGCGTCCCCACGCCGAAGAACCAGGTTGGCCCACAGGTTTGCCGTCTGGTGGGCTAGGAAGGAGATGGCTCTACCTCCAGACTGGCAGTCTCCCAAAAGCCTGTTCACCTTCAGGAGTGATATTTCCCGAGGTGGTTGCGACCTTAGACACTGTGAGGGACCACAGGTCTAACGAGGAGACTGCTTGGAATGCCTCCATGGCGGTTGATTCCAAGGTGAGTGCCTCTTGCTGCGAGAACCATAAGTTCTCTGACAGGAGCTGCTGCAGAGACACCTCCGGAGGTAGCCTAGCTAACTCTGGGTTAACCTGTTTGGGCGGTTGGGGGTCCTACGATGCACGTAGAATCTCCTCTGTTGCAGTAGAGGCGGGGGAAGTAGCTTTGGGAGACCTGCTGGACCGTAGTGAACCCTCCTGTCTGGAGACAAGAGAGTCCACCTGGCCCAGCACCGAGTCAGCCAGAGCTGATCACGGCAGACCCACCATCATCTTGGGTTCCTTCTTAGGACCCCAGAACGACTCGAGCCTGGAGGTAGGCTCAGGCTCAGAAGGTGGGAGCGGCGATCCGTCCCCGAGGTTGTTGTGCTGACGAATCAGCGCAATAACCTCTGCAAACGCCCTCTGGATCTCGGGAGTGACTGCGTCCTGTGGAGTAGGACAGTCAAGTCCCTCCAACAAGAGCGCCTCCCGAGACCCGCCTCCTTCCGAAGGAGGAACTGCAACAGACCCCTCCTGGTCTCCTCCTGCCACTTGCGCATACGACCTGGTCGGTCCTAAGACCATGCCAGGCTCATAGGGCGTCGTGGTGGGACCGTGAGGAGAGTGCTCCTCACCATTACTCCGGATCACCTCGCTCTTCCCGATGTAACCCGAGGAAGTTGAAGGGATCGGAGAGGAAGACCTGACGCTCCCCCTTCGCCCACCGGCAGAACCAGCGTGCTTGGGGGGCTGCAGGCGATCCCCAACCTGCGGTGGCGATCGAGCTGCAGGCTCCGGTCCCGAGCGTCAGAGGAGCTGCTGCTGGTCCCCCTACCCACCCGGTCCCGATGGGAGCGGCGGTCAGGGGACCTGCAGAGTCCACTCTAGCGGTGGGAACCAGGCCTGTCCTCACGGCGCATCGAGCTGATGGCCGGTGACCGAGGGGACTCCTTCCTTGTCTCAACCCACGGCCAGTCTGGGACCATTGTGTCAGCCCTGAGGACCCGCGTATCGCTACGAGAGCAATCGCTGGCCTGGCGGGAGTCACCTGAGTGATCTCACCTGTCTTCCACTCCATGCCTCGGTCCTGGCGCCGAGCGAACTCGGAAGCCTGGACTTTGGCTGCACGGTCAACAGCGGGCAACCGTACACTCAGTACCTCTCGCGAACGAGAGGCCGAGACGGAACCTGGTGTAGTGGCAGAGCCCCTAGCACCAGGTGAGGAGTCCGTCTGGTCCCTGTCTTCTTCTTCCTTGCAAAAGGAGAGACGGGCCCCACTCCCAAAGGAGTCGGAGGACCAGCGAAAGACCCCCCCATCCCACCGGAGTGAGACGGGCCCTTAGAAGTTCCCAAAGGAGACTTCTTAAGGGGGAGGAGACAACCTTCTTCTTCCTCAACTGTGAAGCCTTGGAAGTCAAAGGGGAAGAGGCAAGAGACGACGACGAAGAAGACGATGAAGACGATGACGACACCTTCTTCCTCTTCCTCTTCTTCTTCGTCAGTTTCCTCAGGACAGTCGTCAGGTCCTCCATCCAGGACGGAGCCGGGGCAATTGCCGAAGCAACACGGCCCGGCTGCACCTGTCTGGAAGGACTTGCGACTGGGGCAGCAACACCACGGGCAGGAACGACGTCGGCAGGGGCTGGACCAGGTAAGACAGGTACACCAAGTACGGCAGGCACGGCAGGTACAGAAGGAGGCTGGGTAGTGGCCAGCGACTTCCTGGGTACTGGTGGCAGGTCAGGGGCAAGCTCTTGGGGCACCGGAAGTCGGGGGCTGAGGCGAGAGCGGCAAACCCATGCGGTGGTGTTACGACCCTCCTCGGAACGCAGCTTAACCTGTTAAGCGTCCGCCCCGGATGAGCTCACTGCTAACGTACCGTCACGCTTTTTTTTTGTAATCAGCGATCATAGCACTGATGATAGTTTTTCAAAGTTATTATTGATTTTTATGCTTATTATTCATACTATAATTAAGTGTAGGAAATTCTCTCTCTCTCTCTCTCTCTCTCTCTCTCTCTCTCTCTCTCTCTCTCTCTCTCTCTCTCTCTCTCTCTCTCTCTCGGAGTCCAGTCACTCGGCAAAGAAAAGTCATCTTCACTCCCGCTATTGGAAGAAAAGTTTGTATCATCACTGGAGGATTCAGAACTAGAGCTCTCATCATCAAATAGGTTATCAATATCAGACTCTTCATCTAGTATTTGATTGATTTCACCTGAAGAAATACGCTTCCTCTTTGGGACATTCATTGTGAAAGACGCGAAATCCAATTTGCCTCGATAAACGCCCGAAGTGTATTGAAAGAAAACCAACAGGGACAGGGAGTTTTCTAGCATAAGCGACCACCAGGAAAGAGTTGCCAGGCTGGAAATAAGTTTCCCGTGTGCTGAGAGTGTTACCAAATGATGTTCCTACACTTTCTATACGAGTAAACGTATTATTACGGGGCTGACGGCTTGACAAGCACAGTTAAAGTCTTGAACGTAATATCCCGTTGAAGGCACTACCGAGTAGATTGCGGTAAACGTATTATTACGTGGGTGACGCTTAACAGGTTAAGGGGTCACCGTAGTAATATGCAGCATATACACCAGGTGAGGAGGGATGGCATACCCTGGGGTCGAACCGTGGTGGTGGTGGTGGTGGTGGTGGTCACCGGTCCATGAGTCACCGGAGCAGAGCCACTCGCCAGGTGATCCAACTGCCCCCGAATACTCCATGTCCCCTGGAGACCCAGTGAGTGCCACACCTGGCCGAGGTCGTCACCCACGGCAATCGCACCTGAGGAAGCAAAAGTCGGGTTAGTAGGAGGGGTTCCCCCTTGCCTGAGGGGATCGGGCGAAGAGAAGGAGCAAGAAACCCCCCCCCCCACCCCCCCCCCCAAAGGGGAAGGAGCCTTTCACATGAGCTGAGATGGAGGGAGGAAAGAAGACGACATGTCCGTGACCAGGGGAGTAGCCGGAGAACTTTCTGATGACTCCCTGGCAGGCCACATCGCTTCCTCCTCCCCTCAAAGCATGCCCCTGCTCCTCCGACCACAAAACACAAATATCACAGGGCTTGGCACGAAAGCATTCGTGCCCCCGACACCGAGCACACAATTCATGAGGGTCTACCTCGGGAAAGGAGCGGAAGGCCCCACACCTACGGCCCTCCACACCAGGGCAAGTCCTGCGGCTGATGGGGGGGCATGGGGAACTCTCCAGCTCACAAGAATCCATAATAAATTGTAATAATACAAGCACATGTACTTACGGTATTGAGAACAATTCACACAAAAGCAAACCAAGGTTTGAAGAAAACAAAGCATATGACGAAAGGCGTGCTGAGAGAAGTGGAGAACACGTCTGTCACCCAGCGCGGCCGAAAGCAAAGTGGATCTTCACCTCCCAGTCACGCGGTGTGCAGACTGTCAGACAAGCAGTTAACTACCGAACTCCCTTGTTCGAAGCTTACGACCGGTTCCAGCTGCCACAAGTTACATTCCTATTGTAAAGGACTGATGGTTTGTATTCGTATCGGAACAACAGGTACAGCAGGTATGGCAGGCATGGCAGGAACTGTGGGTACAGCAGAAGGCGGGGCAGTGGCCAGCAACTTCCTGGGTACTGGTGGCAGGTCCAGGGGCAAGCTCTTGGGGCACCGGAAGTCGGGGGCTGAGGCGAGAGTGGCGAACCCGGGCGGCGGTGTTACGACCCTCCTCGGAACGCAGGACAACGGCGCCTGCACTGCAGCTGAAGGGGTCACCATAGTAATATGCTGCGTATACACCAGGTGAGGAGGGATGGCATACCCTGGGGTCGAACGGTGGTGGTGGTCACCGGTCCAAGAGTCACCGGAGCAGAGCCACTCGTCAGGTGATCCAACTGCCCCTGAATACTCCGTGTCCCCTGGAGACCCAGCAAGTGCCACACCTGGCCGAGGTCGTCACCCACGGCAATCGCACCTGAGGAAGCAAAAGTCGAGTTAGTAGGAGGGGTCCCCCCTCTCCTGGGGGGGACAAGTCCCACCCCAAGCGAACGGAAGACCCCGAGTACAATTGGATGTTGGGGTACCTAGCCCCCTCCTCCACGCTGGACGGATCGGACGAAGAGAAGGAGCAAGAAACCCTTCCCCTAAGGGGAAGGAGCCGTACGCGTGAGCTGAGATGGAGGGAGGAAAGAAGACGACGTGTCCGTAACCAGGGGAGTAGCCGGAGAACTTTCCGATGACTCACTGGCAGGCTTACGTCGCTTCCTCCTCCCCTCAAAGCGTGCCCACTGCTCCTCCGACCACAAAACACAAATATCACAGGGCTTGGCACGAGAGCATTCGTGCCCCTGACACTTGAGCTCCCGAGTATGGCTCCTTCCCCTTAAGGGGGGGTTTCTCGCTCCTTCTCTTCGCCCGATCCGTCGAGCGTGGAGGAGGGGGCTAGGTACCCCAACATCCAATTGTACTCGGGGTCTTCCGTTCGCTTGGGGTGGGACTTGTCCCCCCCAGGGCGAGGGGGGACCCCTCCTACTAACCCGACTTTTGCTTCCTCAGGTGCGATTGCCGTGGGTGACGACCTTGGCCAGGTGTGGCACTCGCTGGGTCTCCAGGGGACACGGAGTATTCGGGGGCAGTTGGATCACCTGACGAGTGGCTCTGCTCCGGTGACTCTTGGACCGGTGACCACCACCACCACCACTGTTCGAGCCCAGGGTATGCCGTCCCTCCTCACCTGGTGTATACGCAGCATATTACTATGGCAACCCCTTCAGCTGCAGTGCAGGCGCCGTTGTCCTGCGTTCCGAGGAGGGTCGTAACACCGCCCCCCGGGTTCGCCGCTCTCCTCAGCCCCCGACTTCCGGTGCCCCAAGAGCTTGCCCCTGGACCTGCCACCAGTACCCAGGAAGTCGCTGGCCGCTGCCCCGCCTCCTGCTGTACCCACCATTCCTGCCATGCCTGCTGTACCTGTCGTTCCGATACGAATACAAACTATTGGTCCTTTACAATAGGAATGTAACTTGCAACAGCTGGAACCAGTCGTAAGCTTCGAACAAGGGAGTTCAGTAGTTAACTGCTTGTCCGACAGTCTGCACACCGTGCGACTGGGAGGTGAAGATCCACTTTGCTTTCGGCCGCGCTGGGTGACAGACGTGTTCTCCACTTCTCTCTGCCCGCCTTTCGTCATATGCTTTGTTTTCTCCAAACCTTGGTTTGCTTTTGTGTGAATTGTTCTCAATACCGTAAGTACGTGTGGTTGTATTATTACAATTTATTATGGATTCTTGTGAGCTGGAGAGTTCCCCACGCCCCCCCATCAGCTGCAGGACTTGCCCTGGTGTGGAGGGTCGTAGGTGTGGGGCCTTCCGCTCCTTTCCCGAGGTAGACCCTCATGAATTGTGTGCTCTGTGTCGGGGGCACGAATGCTCTCGTGCCGAGCCCTGTGATATTTGTGTTTTGTGGTCGGAGGAGCAGGGAGCTTTGAGGGGAGGAGGAAGCGACGTGGCATGCCAGGGAGTCATCAGAAAGTTCTCCGGCTACTCCCCTGGTCACGGACACGTCGTCTTCTTTCCTCCCTCCATCTCAGCCCACGCCTATGGCTCCTTCCCCTTCGGGGGTGGTGGGGTGGTTCTTGCTCCTACTCTTCGCCCGATCCGTCGAGCGTGGGGGAGGGGCTAGGTACCCCGACATCCAATTGTACTCGGGGTCTTCCGTTCCCTTGGGGTGGGACTTGTCCCCCCCAGGCAAGAGGGAACCCCTCCTACTAAACCGACTTTTGCTTCCTCAGGTGCGATTGCCGTGGGTGACGACCTCGGCCAGGTGTGGCACTCGCTGGGTCTCCAGGGGACACCGAGTATTTGGAGGCTGTTGGATCACCTGGCGAGTGGATCTGCTCCGGTGACTCATGGACCGGTGACCACCACCACCACCACCGTTCGACCCCAGGGTATGCCGTCCCTCCTCACCTGGTGTATACGCAGCATATTACCGGTGACCCCTTAAGCTGCGTTCCGAGGAGGGTCGTAAACGAAATAGGCAAGAATCATGTTCCTATATGTAGTCAACCCTCAGCAGACCTCCTATGAATGAACCAAAGCGGAACTAATAGAAACTACTGGCAAATGCTTATGAAAACCATACTACATGTGCAATAGTATTGTGCATGTGTACAAAGGTGGTCCTAGACAGCCTGCCAGGAATATCCCAAATATTGGCACAATCATACCCATGTGGTTGTCACAATAACCAATGAAACTGTACAGTAACCATTTGTCTGCATTTACCATGCAAGAGGGTAATGTCGACTCTATTAAGTTGACTGAATTATGAACTAAAGGGGATTCTCTAACCATTATGAAGTTTGAGGGATAACTGTCATTTGGACCTCTCCTTGATATACAGACCCAAAGTTTTACTATAATTCCTCCTTAACCAAACCCTCTTTGTCCTTGGTGTTGAAGGAGAAGAGATAGACAGTCAAATCTAAACATTAGTATGTATATCATCAATAAAAAAAATGTTTTCATATTATAATGTAGGCTAGCTATCCTATTATAAAACTCTGAAAAGATCCAGGAAGCAATCCCCTCCATTATTTGCCAATATCTTTTAGGGGTTTCTGCAGCTTTTTTCAAATTTTTCTAAATATCACAGAGATCATTTAAGCAAGAAATGAATATTGTTCCGATACGTATACAAACCCTTGGTCCTTTAACAATAGGAAGGTACTTAGCGGCAGCTGAACCAGTCGTAAGCTTCGAACAAGGGGGTTTGGTAGTTAACTACTTGTCCGGCAGTTGGCGGTCAGTCCGACTGCGAGGAGAGGAGTCACTTTGCTTTCGGCCGCATTGGTGGATGGACTTGTTGCTCGCCCCTCTGCCCGCTTCTGTCGTATGCTTGGATTGCTTCACTGCGTGAAGACTTTTGCTTTTCCTTTTACTGTGTGCTAGTGCAAAGGATATAAGTAAGTACGTGTGTGTTTTTATATTCATACAGTGCTTCATTGTAATGGAAATAGAATCACGAGAGCCGGAGAGATCCCCTCGCGCCCCCATCAGCCGCAGATTGTGCCCTGGTGTGGAGGGCCGTAAGTGTGGGGCCTTTCGGTCCTCTTTTGAAGTTGACCCTCATGAATTTTGTACTCGGTGTCGAGGGTGAGAATGCTCTCACACCGATACATGTGATGTATGTGTATCTTGGTCGGAGGAGCAGTGGGAGCGCTATGGGGGGAGGAAGAAGCCACGTAAGCCGGCCAAGGAGTCATCGGAAGGACATGTCTTCTTCTTTCTTTCCCCCATCTCAGCTCCCTCCTATGGCTCCTTCCCCTTCGGGGGAGGTATCTTGCTCCTTCTCCTCTCTCGATCAGTCGAGTGTGGAGGGGGGGCGAGGTACCTGGACATCCGCTCCAGCCTCTGTACCAGTTCCTGCCACCGTCGTTCCTGCCTGCGGTGTTGCTGCTCCCACCTCAGGTCCTTCTGAACAGGTGCAGTCTGGCCCTGTTGCTTCGGCAACTGCCCTGGCTCCGTCCTGGATGGAAGACCTGACGGTGATCCTGAAGAAGCTGACGAGGAAGAAGAAGAAGAAGAGCAGGAAGGTGTCGTCTTCGTCTTCATCGTCTTCTTCATCATTGTCGTTTGCCGCCGCTTCCCCTTCAACTTCTAAGGCCCAACAGCCTAAGAAGAAGAAGGTTGCCTCCTCCCCCTGTAAGAAGGCTCGTTCTGAGACTTCTAAGGGCCACTGGTCCTCCTGTTCCTTCAGGAACGGGGCCCGTCTCTCCTTCCGCAAGGAAGAAGAAGACGGGGACCAGAGGAGCACCGGCTACCACCAGTACCTCCTCGCCTGGCGCCAGAGGTTCTGCCTCGGCGCCAGGTACCGTCTCGGCCTCTCGCTCGTGAGAGGTACCGAATGTACAGTCCCCCGTGGGTGACCGTGCAGCCAAGACCCAGGCAACCGAGTCCGCTCGGCGCCAGGATCCAGGCACAGGGTGGAAGAATGGCGGGGGTCGCTCAGGTGACTCCCGCCAGACCAGCGATCGCTCTTGCGGCGAACCGCTTGTACCCAGGGCTGACGCGATGGTCCTAGACCGGCCGCGGGCTGAGGCTAGGAAGCGGTCCCCTCGGTCACCTGAACCAGCCTCAGCTGGTCCAAGCGGCGTGGAGCGCCGTGAGGACAGGCCTCGCTCCCACCGTGACAGTGGACTCTGCAGGTCCCTTGACCGCCGCTCCTACCAGGACCGGGCGGAGAGGGTGACCAGTAGCAGCTCTTCTGACGCTCGGGACCGTCGCCGCTGTTCTCGGTCCAGCCGCTCTCCCAGGGAGAGCCGCTCGACCAGGCCTGCAGCTCGTCGCCAATGCGGGTTGGCGATCACCTGCAGCCCTCTCAGCACACCGGTTCTGCCAGTGGGCGTGGGGGGAGCTTCAGGTCTCCCTCTCCAATCCCTTCAACTTCCTTGGGCTACACCGTGAAGAGCGAGGCGATCAGGAGTGATCGCAAGGGGCGCGCTCCTCGCAATCCCGCCACAATGCCCTACGAACCTGGCACGGTCCTAGGACCGACCAGATCGTATGCGCAAGTGGCTGGAGGAGACCTTGAGGGGTCTGTTGTGGTTCCTCCTGTGGAAGGAGGAGGATCTCTTGAGGCGTTCTCGCTGGAGGGACTTGACGGTCCGACTCTGCAGGATGCAGTCACTCCCAAGATCCAGAGGTCGTTCGCTGAGGTTATTGTGCTGATTCGTCAGCACAACGACCTTGGGGATGGATCACCGCTCCCACCTTCCGAGCCTACATCAGGTTTGGAGGCGTTCAGGGGACATAATAAGGAACCCAGGACGACGGTGTGTCTGCCGCGATCGGCCTTGCCTGACAGCCTCCTGAGACAGGTGGACGCTCTTGTCTCCGGACAGGAGGGTTCGCTTCGGTCCGGTAGGTCTTCCAAGCTCTTTCCCCCACCTCTACTGCGACAAAGGCGACACTACGTGCTTTCGGAAGACCCTCTGCCGCCCAAACAGGTTAACCCAGATCTAGCTAGTTTAACTCCAGGGGTTTCTCTGCAGCAGATCCTGTTGGAGAACCTCTGGTTCTCGCAGCAAGAGGCTCTTGCCTTGGAATCTACCGCTATGGCAGCTTCCAAGCAGTCTCATGGATCGACCTGTGGTCCCTCACAGTGTCGAAAGCCGTGGCCTCCTTAGGGAACATTACTCCTGAAGGGGACCTGGCTTTTGTGAGACTGTGCCAGTCTGGAGGTAGGGCCATCTCCTACCTGGCCCATCAGACGGCTAACCTGTGGGCCAACCTGGTTCTCCGGCGTAGGGACGCTGTCCTCACCCGAGTGACCAGGGCGGCTGGGCGAGAGGCGGCCTTGGGTCTTCGCAACGGACCGGTGCGGAGTTCCTCCTCTCTCTTCCCCGGAGAGATGGCGGTGGAACAATGGTGCACTGACGATAGTGACCGTCTTGTCCACCAGGCAGTCTCGAAGGTGGCTGGGCAACCTCGGACGACTGCTGCTAATCCCAACAGTTTAGCTAGAGCTTCCTCTACGGCTAAGACGATTGCCTCGTCGAAGCCGAGAGGAAAGACTCTGCCTTCGACTTCTGCTGTAAGGAGTGACTGTAACCAGCCCTCCTCCCAGCCCTTCTCTCGAGGGGGATCTGGGAAGAAGAAGTTGAAGAGAGGAGGGAAACGCTAGGGACGGTGTTCCCCCTCACCTGCTGCCGGAAGTGGGGGGGTGCCTGGCGAGCCATTGGGTAACATGGCAGCGCTTTGGAGCGGAGACTTGGATAGTAAACGTCCTTCGGGAGGGATATCTACTACCCTTCAAGTCTCGGCCACCCCTCACCTCCAACCCGGTCCAACTGCAAATGTACATTCCTGGTTCAACCAAGGATGTAGCGCTTTGGCAGAAAGTAGAAGCCATGCTGAGGAAATGTGCTGTGGAGATCTTATGGGATCAGTCGCCAGGCTTCTACAGCCGACTTTTCCTGGTGGAGAAGTCCTTGGGGGGCTGCCGCCCGGTGATAGATCTGTCTCCCTTGAACCGGTTCGTTCACCAGACTCGGTTCACGATGGAAACAGCCCGATCAGTGCTCGATTACATCAGGGAGAACGACTTCATGCTTTCTGTGGATCTGAAGGACGAGTATTTCCAGATACCCATCCATCAATCCTCCAGGAAGTACCTCCACTTCATCCTTGACGGGACGGTGTACCAATTCAGGGCACTTTGTTTCGGTCTCTCAACAGCCCCACAGGTGTTCACGCGAGTGTTCACGCTGGTGTTGGCTTGGGCCCACTTAGTAGGGATATGTCTGCTGAGGTATCTTGACGATTGGTTAGTCCTGGCGAGCTCCCGCTCGCAGTTGCTACAGGACAGGGATCAACTCCTCAAATTCTGCCGCGATCTGGGGATCGTTGTGAATTACAAGAAGTCAGATCTCGAACCCAAGCAGAGGATGAAGTACCTGGGCATGCTGATCGACAAGGTAGCAGGGTGAGTCTTTCCCGCAGATTTGCGGATTAGCAGGTTCAGGGAGGCAGCAGAACAGTTCTGTGAGGCAGGACCTAGCCTGGTGGCTGGACGACGGGAACCTCTTAAGAGGAGTGCCTCTTTGCACTCCCCCCCCCCCCCCCCCGGGAGATGCTGCTCTTCTCAGGCGCATCGACCGAGGGATGGGGCGCACACCTGGAGGAGTTGCTGACTGCAGGTGTGTGGGATCATCACCACAAGCACCTTCACATCAATGTCCTGGAGCTCAAGGCAGCGTTCCTCATTCTTCAAGAGTTCCAGGATCGTCTGGTGGGACACTCAGTGGTGTTGATGAGCGACAACACCACGGTAGTGGTGTACGTCAACAAGCAGGGGGGCCTAGTATCCCTTCCGCTGCACCAGTTGACGTTGCAGGTGCACGAGTGGGCCGTGGCACACTCGGTAGAGCTGTCAGCCTGCCCAAACGGCCTCAAGCCATTTGGTACCCAGACCTGCTGGCTCTGCTCGCCGAAGCACCGAGGGAGATTCCCCCTGGCACAACCTCCTGTGCCAGCCACATGTAGAACCGTACCACCGGTCCGTCCAGTCCCTGTGTCTTCACGGCTGGCTGTTATCCACCATATCTTGCGAGCAAGAGGATTTTCTCACAGCACAGCAACAGAGATGGCTGGATACCTCAGACAGTCCTCTGCAGCTGTATACCAGGGGAAGTGGTCCGTCTTCTGTGGTTGGTGTCGTGTACGGGGTCTCTCTCCTTTTAGATCCACTGTTCAGCAGGTAGTGGATTTCCTCGTCTTCCTTCGCCGAGAGAAGCTCCTCTCCGTCTCTGCAGTTAAACTGCGAGGTGTGGATATCTCCTCCTCTTTCGAGATCTCCCTTCTGATGGAGAGCTTCGAGAGGTCTTGCCCACCCAGGGAACTCAGGCCCCTGGGCTGGGATATGACTCTTGTCCTTAGGAGTTTGACTCGCAGACCCTTCGAGCCACTCTGAGAGTTGTCAGACAGGGATCTGACCCTCAAGACCCTCTTCCTGCTGGCCCTGGCATCAGCGAAGAGAGTAGGGGAACTTCATGGTCTTTCCTTCGACGTCAAGCATTCCAGGGGATGGGGATCCCGAACTTTGTAGCGAAGACTCAGAATCCTTCAGCACCTGATGACTGGTTCGAGTCTTTCAAGATACCCTCCCTGAAGGAATTCACCGATAATGATGTGGATGAGATGCTGCTTTGTCCTGTGAAGGCGCTACGGCGCTATCTGAAGAGAACGAGCTTGGCACCTCAGGCCTGAGTGTTGACGCCTCTTCGTTAGCACCGGGGTTACCAAGAAAGAAGTGTCCAAGAACACTCTTTCTTTCTGGCTGTGTGAGGTGATCAGGAGGGTGTACGACACGGCTGGTAGTGACGACACCCGTACCCTTTGTCCGAGAACCCACGAAGTCAGAGGTAGTGGTCCAACCCTTGCGTTCCGCAAGATCCTTCGGGATATTATCCACAGGTCCTTGGACACTTTTTCCTTGAGACCCATAGTGGCTGCTCAACAAGTTGTGTAGTCTACCCAGCATCCGAGGGACAGAACAGCATCGCTTCCTTGTGTGACTGCATGAATGGACGAGTGAAAGAGAGTGTGACTGGCTTCTCTTCCTCCTTCATTCTTCTCCTCTACCTGTGGGCAGAGAGCCGCGGTCGTCACTACGCTGAACAGGATGCCGATGCAGGTAAGCTACACAACCGAGTTCCATCTTATCCCTTTCAGTAGGGATAGGAGTATATATCCGCCACTCCCCAACAAGGGGGGGGGGGGGCGGTGGAAGCCAACAAGGTACAAACCCATGACTTCATTTTGGCTCTTGAAGTAGGAACTAGTTCTTGCCTTTTGCTATTTATAAGAGGTACGCATGCCTCCCTCTAATAAATTTGGTCCAGAAGTCTGACCACTGATCCTGCGGTGCACACCCTGATCAGCTAGGCAGAAGCTAGGATCCCTCCCTCTGCTCTTACGACCAGGGAGCTATCCATGGTAAGACGAACACCAGTCTGTTCATAAGAATCAGATTCCACCCACCAAGAAGTGAGTCTTCCTATTGTTAAAGGACCGAGGGTTTGTATACGTATCGGAAGAAATAACAATTTGTCGAAAATTGTATTTTTCCTAACTATATAAACCTGAGGTCCTTTACACATAGTCCCACCTCATGCCACCCCTCACTCTGCGTTTCCTGGGCCTAAAGCAAAGTGATTCCTCTCCTCGCAGTCGGACTGACCGCCAACTGCCGGACAAGTAGTTAACTACCGAACCCCCTTGTTAGAAGCTTACGACCGGTTCAGCTGCTGCTAAGTACCTTCCTATTGTTAAAGGACCTCAGGTTTGTATAGTTAGGAAAAATACAATTTTCGACAAATTTTTATATTATTGTTACTATTATAAAAGATAAATAAAAAAATTTCATAGTTGCAAGTAACAGGGCTAGAAGTGGCATAGTGTCTTTTAATAGTCTTGTGATCCAGAAACTGTTAAAATTCAGCCTGTCTGAATGGCGTACTACCACAGTAATTTGAACATTACTGCATTTATTTCTATGGTAGGGCATGCATAATTGTGAATTATGGCTGATTTGAGTGCTTTCATATGAAAAATTAAAGCTTTGTCGTTAATGCATTTCACATTTTTTCAGATATGGAAATTGCCAGTGGCTCTGTTCATACTCCTTCAAGGAAGATGTCCTTGCGTCGCAAGAGGAGCATCAAAACAGATGGAGCTGGAGGTAAGTTTCCAGGTTAGATTTAATGAAAACATGACAACAGCTGTGCCTAGTATCCGCCAATCCACTTACCTGGGGTCAGGTGCAAGTAAGGGGATTTAAATGACTTCCAAAATTTATACTAACAAACAAAAAACACAGGCAACCAACAAGCAAAAACAGCAAAATTAAGCATCAGGCAAGCCTGGTACTTGTGCCTCACCATTTGTCCTGCCAAACACCCACCCTTGCATTACTGTCTGTAGTAGCGACACAGACAAACCATCTATTTTGTACACCATCAGTACATTTTATATACATTTTCTACATTGGAAGCGCTTCTTGAATAATTATGGGTGAGATATACCTCAAAACAAGGAATGATACAAAGAGCTAGCTTAACTACACACTGGTCGCTGAAATATGTGGTTTGCTGCTTTGGCAGGAGCCTGGATATGTGGCTATACAATACATACAGCATAGTGTATATTTTGTTATATAAAATAAATCCACAAATAGTTATGCATAATGTTTTGTTCAAATCAAATTTTAATATTTGTGGAGTTGCCTTGCAGAAATTTCTTTGTTTTACAACACACCCACCTAAACTATCCTTGTTTTATTTTGTGTCGATTTTATATTGACTAACAGTTTTGTGATTACAGGATCTCCAGCACATAAGAAAACATCACCTGTATCAACAAGAAATGCCGTGAAGACTAATTTTGCAGATGATAAATCAGCATCAGATGGTTTGAAGAGGGGGTTCTTAAGGGTGAAAACAGACAAGATTGCTGTGGAAAGTAAAAGTGCAGATGGAGTGCATCTGATGATACTGACCTGTCCCAAGTTTATCATACACGGCGAAATATTAACCTTCAGGCTACAACCTTTCTACCTGGTTTCACAACTCCAAAGGTTTGTGTAAATAACATACTTCGTTTTATCACTGTCCCATAAATCCTGTTTGCCAATGTGTTAGGAATGAATTAACTACAACCCATTTTCTGTTCATGTAATGTTGTTAACTCCACATACTTATTTCATTGAGGAAAGCTTTTCTATTAAGTCTTACTATAACTCTGTATACTTCTTTCATTGAGGAAAGCTTTTCTAGTAAGTCTTACTATCTTTGTGTCTATGAGAGTACAAACCTTTGTCTTCTATATTAATTAACCTCGGTAGGTATTGGTAAAAATTTATATTTTGCGCCGAACAATTGTGTTGATGCATCTAATAGTATGTATATGTATATAGCAATATCATTACTGGAGTTAATGATTTTTCTGTACTTATTGGTACTATAATATATATATATATATATATATATATATATATATATATAATATATATATATATATTAAAAGTATGTCAATAGCAAATATTTATAAAGACAGCTACTGTATGCATTGAGTATCTATTGAAATGTTTCAAGAAATCCAGCCTTCAAGTTCGTACTTTGAATGTTTATACTGGGTTTCACACAAAATGCTTTCATTGGTGGTTTCAGTAGTTGTTATATTTTTATATTGTTCACGGTTTCATCATTATGTTAATATCATCAAACAATAACGTTTAGCTTGTAAAATATTTTAGCCTGGTGTGATTTATGATTTATGTAATTTTGATAACATTTATTAAGTTTTTATAGAACTTAATTATTGAAAATTTCTTGTGCTGTTATAACAATCTTTTTCTCCAGAATCGAAGCAGTAGACAAAGAACAGGAAGCACCGAGAAAAAAAGTTTCGAAGATAGTCGAACAGAGGAACTGGAAGAACAGCGTTTACATCAGCACTCTCCAGACACACCGTTCATGAGTAGCCAGTTATGCGGTGCTCAGGAATGTGAAGTTGTATGGGACTGCAATTCTCCAGGGTTTCCAAAGATGATTTAAAACGAATTAAGTATCATATGGCAAGTTATATAATTACCGAGTTTTTATGGAGGTTCTGTTTTATACAGGTAATCCTGCAAACTGTACAACTGGCAATAGAAATACTGGCGAATCAAAAGCTTCATTATGTTCACGAAAACTTTGCTTTGAAGTTCAAAAAATAGAAAACATGGGGGACTGAAGTTTTTGAAGTTTTTATGAAACGGCAGAAATTTCTTGGGTAAACTTTTTACTTTTCATCTGTTCTCACCTAGCTTGTAAGGAAGTTGTTCTTATTAAATACTGTATGTAGATACTGATCAGATTCTTCTAAAATCTAAGAAAACAAAATCTGGGGCTGTGCTGCCTAATTGGTTTAAAAAGCCCAGTATCTAAACCAACTACATGTCTTTATTGAGTATAACTCAGGAACATTTAACATTCCCAGCCCAAGTGAACTCTTTTCAGTATTTATCAGTGAGGAAGGTAGGTGGCATCTTGTTCCTGGAAGGGGAGCGCGAGATCATGAAAATCCAATGTTCAGATATTCCTGTGTGGATGATTAATGAGCTTGAAGTGTGTTTAAAAGCAGCAAACAGCACTTCTGAGGAGGCAGTGAGATCCTAATTCTTAACCCATTCAACTCAAATCAAAGACCAGGATGGGGTTAATATGGTTGTTTTGTATAACGATGAGTCCTATTTAGCTAAATTTCCCGGTAACGCTCCAGTTTTCACAGGTGAACTTAGTTGAATTATAATCTACATTTTAGTGCCATTACAGCTATTAGGCAATTCAGTCCTTTTCATGCAATTTTAAAAAATCCAAGGCTGGCTCTGTTGGCATACATCAAGCTACAAACCAGTCTAATTTTGTCACATATTGGCTGACTGTCCCAGGACTGTGGTTGAGTGATTAATTTGGGTTCCATAGAAAAGATTTTAAATAACAATGTTCATGATATTTACCCAGTTTTATCAGTTATTAGATTACAGTAATCAATACATCACAGTTTCTTTGGTGAACTTGATCATCACAGTATACTGATGAGCCAAATAGTTTCAGTGCCAGGTCATCAGACAAAACTTTCTTGAATAAAAGGAAATCAGCTTTTCATGGAAGGCAGTCATAGGTTCACATCTTATATGGGACAGATGAAGAGTGAGACATTACTGAGTCAGGTAAAAACAAAATGGGACAGCTAACCCAGCTCAGGTCATGGGTGACTCATAGGTCTACCGACTGGTTTGTTTTGAATTTAAGTTAGCAGACAGCTGCAGTGTGCTTTGTGCTGGATACTCTTTGTCTGTGAAAGCTTATCCTAGGAATTATTTATGAAAATTTAGTATTTTAATAAATGCATGCTGGTTGCTTCAATTTAGTAAAGGATGTGGGTAGTTTCACATGTAATAAAGCCTTCTTAATCTGAAATGTGTGTTTAGTAATATGTTCTGTACTTTTTCAAATTACTACATAACAATATAATCTTTCTTTTGCAGTGTGTCGAGATACCGGAAGCGATGAAAATACATCAATGCAGTGCCAGAATTTGTTGCTCCCATGCCAACTCGAGCATTATTTACAAGAAATCGACCACGTCACCGCAGTAACATTTCGGCAGTTGACACAACTGCCCAATTAGATGAACTTTTAAATCAACTGTCTGCCAAAGGTAAGAATTATTTTTAAATTATAACTGATGTAGTTTCCTTGGATACTTTTATCTATATATATGTATCAGAAGGCATTAATATTTTGGTAATCTTCCCACATATCAGGTAAATCAAGGCAGTGCAGATTTAGCAGTCAATATTTCTATATGAAAATGACTTTGATGTTAACTGTCCTCTATGATGATGATATAGTTTTGTTTAAAAGTGTTCTATTGGTATGAAGTTGATGATGGAAATTTTTTGACAGGTAGCCTGTCCAAAGACAGCCAGTCTGTTGCATCCAGTTCAAGGCCAGAAGGCAATCTTGAGAATACATCTCCTACAGATAATGCGTTGATTTCTCACACTCCTCCAGCAGATAAGGACTCTCAACCAGCTACGCCACCTGTTCCTTTCAACCTTATCATAGAAGCATCGTCAGAACCGTTTGAAGTGTGGGATGAAAGTCAAGTGGTGATAGGTGGCCATGTAGAAGTTTCTGCAAGTGATAATAAAGCAGATATTGAAATCCTAGAAGAAACTATCTGGGATGATGATCTGAATATGGCAATGTGTGATATAAGTAGTCAAGACATTATGGGTGACTCTCCAAATAAATCTGCCAAAAGCAAATCTCAGTCCTGTAACATTTCCAAAGACGTTAGTAAAATCAAGAACAACGATTCTTTAGATGTGTTTGACGATGATTATTTTAATGACACTGATAGAATCAACTCAGATTTGGGAAAAGGAAATTTTAGAAAAAGGCATTGAATATGCCACTTTGCATATGGCAACTAGTAAAGCTAAGGCTTCAGAAGATGATTATAATATGGAGAGGAATGTTTCTGACAGATCTAGTGCTTTCACAAACGTGAGAGATAAAGCGAACAATAATACTTGTACTAATGGTGATACAAGTAGGTAAGACAAAAGTATACTTTTGCCATCTCCTACAAAATCTCTTGATAATGTCAGCAACAACACATCAGAAGAAAGCCTCAGAAGTAACCTTGTGGAAAACAACCCTCAGAGGTCACATTCCATGGCAGAAAAAGCTCCACAAAGAAGAATCAGATCCACGTTTAGGCTAACTAATGATCCACAAACTGGTTCTCTGTATCATCCCAGTGCCTCCAAAGATACACAACTTGGGCAAAAGAATTCAGTGGTTAACAACATACAGAAGAGCTCTAGTTGTGATGATACATCTGTTATGACTAAAGCAGATCTAGGATCAAGTATGCCTTTACCACGGTACAGAAGCATTGAGCCCAACATGCCCAAAGTGCAGACTTCAAAGCCCTTATTTGCAGGTGATAATAGTTACAGAAGTGTAGAGAAAAGCTCTGGGAAAACAGATTTATCCAAAAGCTCTTTTCCTCGTTCCCAGTCCACTGGTAATTCACAAGGGCTGGAAGCAAAATTTGGAATATCTCACCCTAGTAAATCTGAAGACACCAAGGGATCACGTGAGTTTGAGGAAGATGATTCCTTCTTTGATACTCTCCTCAGTACCCTTCCTGAAGAAGAGATTATTTTTGGTACTCAGAAAAATTCCAAGGCCACTGGGGTTCAAAACAGTAAAACACATTTTGCAAAAGAGATGGTAACGACTTCCAAAAATATGCATAATAGCAGTGTGAATAATGCTGAAAAGAGTAAAGTATTTAGTAGATGGAGTGATAAAAGAAAGAGTAGTAACAGTTGTGTCAAGGATATTAATAATCAAAATAGAAATCCTCAATCATCTAAAGTGTTGGACTCAAGTAGTGTGAACAGCATCAAAGGAAATATGCAGTCAAAAGGACATTCTATGCCAGGTAAAAAGAGTATGACCGCAAGCCCTGCTAAATCTCCTAGTATGGGAATGTCAGCCTTGAAGCTGAGTACTTATTCAGGTAAGCAATTTTAAACAGTTGCTTTTGTTAATTTTATGATTACATGGGTAAATATAATCTTTACAAATCCTTTTGACTTGCATTCTAATGAGAATAATTCATGAATGTCATTTTTATATTATGTGACCTGGCACTTCTGAAGTGATAGTGTTACACACACACAAATTCACTTTTAGTTTTTGCTTTTAGTATTAATATTTTAAGATTTTGTTAAGTTTGCACTTAACCCTATTATTTACAAGGGTTAACAACAAGCACATTCATGGGTCTGGCAGCTCATGGTGTGCTTGAGTCTTCTAAGCACACCATGAGGATGATTTGGATATACTAATGAGAGGGTTTTATAAATTGTTAGTTAAAAAGGCAGTACATATGGAAGACAATGGCTAGGAGCCTGTAGGAATGTCCAGAGAATTGTGGGAAATGGTTATAGAAGACCTAAACTACATAATAACTGAAACAAAGTGCACAACACAGGAGACAATTGAGATAACTCATTTTACAAATAACCCTTCAAAGGGAGTAACTGACATGGTGCATCATCTTGTGTGCTTAACATCTCACGAATGATGGATTACTTTCGAATCAGGGATGTTTTAAGTCATATTTTGATATACTAACACAATCTGTGAGCTAATGATTACTATGAAGTTAGTATTGTAATTGAAACAATGCCAAAATTTTACTCATAATTTGTAATTTTCAAGCATATTGCATATATAATTTTTATAGGCATTTAGTTTGGAAGTGTTATCTCTGTGAAGTTACTCTGACACCAAATAATTTCATATGAATCTGGAATTTCATGCGCATGAGCACATTATCGTGTGAATCACCTATTTTACAGACTAATTAATGCAAACATTGCTGCGTGTATACTAAAGGTTAGGAGGTAGGCTGGCAGTGTATTGAAATGAGTATTACTTTTATTTAAAAGGTGTGAGTAAAGTAATTGGAGTGTTTGTACCATACAGTAATACTGTGGTTATAATGTAAGTTCTATTTTGGCACCAAACAGTAGTACTGTGATTGTAATGTAAATTTCATATTTTCTAGAATCCAACGAGGAAATGGACAGCATGTCAGCTCTGTGCAATTCTACTATTAAGCAAGACTTTCAAGGAACGTCACATGCTGGTGATATATCGGATGATGATCTCTTTGAGGACGATGTCTTGTCACTTATTGATGAAGTAGAATGTGAGTAATTTTTTCACTTTATTGTCTACAGTATATAAGCTATGGTAATGTCAATTTTAGGCAAAAAACAAAACCCTGCCTATTTTCAACTAATTCTTATGATGGCATAAATGGGTTATCATATCAAAAATAAAAAGTGATTACAGGACACTTGAAGTTCAGAATTTTATTTAGAATAAGAAGAATGTTAAGAAAGTCTATTTTGAAAATTCCTAACCAGTAAGATACATATTGTGTTTCCAGTTGGTCACATATCAAGTTCAAAAGTTACTGTATAGGTGATATATGCAGTTCAGGCATAACAATTAATCTACAAGCTGAACATAAAGGTTCCATATATAAACCACAGTCACCGAGGATGCATATTACTGTACAGTACTGAGATAAAAGGTAACACGGTTGTCATGGTCAGTGGTGAATGTACAAGGTTATAGCAACCACAACTTTACTTGAAATCAAGAGCTATGAGTGTTGTAATGCTAAGTCCAATGGAACACGACATTTGGTCCCCTTATCTAGCTCAGTTCTAAAGAAAAAGAAGGTATACAGAAAAAGCGTGGGGCCAAATTGTTGTGGAATCGACAGACTTGCTTTTTAACAAAGCAGTTATGATTGAGAATTACATAGTACGGAGTAGCATCCACTGCCAACTTGCATCACACCTTCACAGGTCATTCACTTCACCGTTAAACCTATGTAACGGTCATTATCATCCTTCACTGTACATTGTGTAATGATACATCATCAATTTGATATGGTGTTGCATGTGGCATAATAAAGGTTTTCTTTCTTTAAACAACACAGTTTGGGAGTCAGCCATTAACTTCAGCAGCACCTAGCTCTCAGTCATCCCAGTTATCTTTGTCGCAACAAAGCAAGTGTACCTCGGAGGAAATCGCCAAAAAGAAGGAAGAGGAACAACGCAGAGGGGAAGAGAGGTTGAAGAAGGAAGAGATGGCTAAGAGGGAAGAACCACACCACTTTAGAGAAGTGGGAGCAGCTCAGTACACTGCAGGAGTAGAAAGAAAGAAGAATGAAGTAAACTGTCAGGTTGAAGCACTGAAAAAGGATGCAGCCGTATGTTTGAGAGAAGAGAAACAAAAGTCAGAGATGGAAAGACCAAAAGTAGAACCTGTTTTCCTTAGAGAAGAAAGGTTAAAGGTAGAGGAAATTGCAAGAAAGAGGGACGAAGCTCAGCGTAGGAAGGAGGAAGGCTGAAAAGCTCAAAATGGATGAGATTGCAAGAAAAAAGGAAGCAGCACTAAAGAGGAGGGAAGAACGACAAAGGAGTCGTCAATTGCACTGTTATCCCCCTGTGGTGAAAAGGTAGCATTATACACTAGAAATCTGGCAGAGTTAAACTCTATATGTGTGAGGTACAGCAACAAATTTATTTATTCATGAGAGTACATCAGCATAGTTGTGGTTGAAATGAAAACACAAGTGCAGTTATGTTGATCTTATATACCTTTAAATGGCAAAAGCTTTATTCTTTCCTTGCAGTTGGTTTTTGGCATTGTAGCTTTTGAAGGATAAACAGGAGTTGATAAGGTTACCTTGCCAGAACACATAGTTCCTTCGCCAGAATCGTCTGTTTCAAAGACACGAGAAACACACTCGTTAGCACACATAAGTTTAAAGATGGTGTATTGTGTACAGCTTGTATATATATGTATTATAAGCAATCATCCTTAGAAAAAAATGGTTATAATGCGCAGCACAAGAAGACATAAAATTGTTTTTATTAGCACCAAGTTTTATTTTATTCGTAAAAGAAATGCAGTATAAATTTGGAGTTTTTAAACAAAACCTGCCAGAACTAGAAAATGGTATGAGAATGGAAGTGTTTTATTCCTGAGATTACATATGGTGAGCCAGCTCATTGCGTTTTAAGAGAAAATGTAATGAGAAATTATACAAAATTGTCATCCTTCCTAAAACTGTCATGTTGATTTTCTGTATACTAGATTGGAAAATGTTGGTGCCATATTGTAGATCTGATCTCTTCATTTGTGACTGAATGTACACTTTTTCTATCTTTTCCACACCTTTTAAAAGTGATGCCATTTCTGTACACGTACATGCAATTTGTGTTTATCTTAGAAAACATTTCCACCTAAATATAGTATAATGTTTATAATTTACTTGTTGAATTTTTCTTTTGAGATATGTTTAACTGGGTCAATGGAAATCCTTCACATTGCATACATACCACCTTATCCATGTTTTATTATCTGTAATTTTGTTGAAGCTGGCCTACCTTTTACGTTTTTGTTTTTTGTGGTTACATATTACAAATGTTGTTTCTGGCGTTTTGTAAAGGTTGCAATGTAAGCTAAACTAAAAAAAGGTCTTTTCATCACCCCTTTGACCCCTGCTGCATTGCTTTCCTCACTTTTATTAAAAATAATGTACTTTAACTAGACAGAGTACCTTTTCTAAGCTTGCAACACTTTCCTGAAGGTTTGCATTTTGTGAGAGAGGTGAAAGTAGAAAAAAAGATATTAATGAGGAGCAGCTTAGTAGGAAGAGGCCAAAAAGAAGGCATGGAAAGTAAAAGGCAAACAGCAATGCAACTTGGGCTGAAGAGGTGCTACAAAGAGCTTTATTGATGTGAACAACAGTGCACTTTTCAAGAGTTGCTGTAAGCAGTACAGTTCCTTCCTGTGGTACACTGAAGGGGTAATGCTTTTGTTTCATTTATTCAGTTACACAGATATGTCCTTGGTTATATACTATTTTTACTGGGGATCCTTATTTATGCTTTCTTATTCATGTCGGGTATGGTTTATGTAAGCATCTTTTCTTGTGTTTTGTTGAATATCAGTGTTATGCTATAGCCAGTTTTTATCCTTGTGCGGGTGATTTCCTTCCTAAACTGACAATCTTGGAGATTTTGCCATTTTTAATATCATGTGAATTACATTGGTGAAGTATTATGTGGGCTAAATTGGAACTCCCAATTTCAAAATCTTAATTATTATATACTGATTTTGTATTTTCCAGTATCTTGCATACTTTTTTTTTTATCTGATGCACTTTTAGGACAATGAAAATATGAATACAACTCTAAATTAAAATACAAAAGCTTTCTTAAAATACACTCAGATATAAAATTATGATTATTTCTTTTGCTGATCTTATATCTAGACTTTTCATCTTACATCTAGACTTTTTATATATAACTTATCTATGAAACAGTATTATGAATGAATTTGACCTATAGTACATAAAAGAACAAGGTTTTCATTAAGTTTCTTTCTGCACAATCCTCATCAGTGTTCTTCCATTTTCTTTATTTTTGTAAGCCATAAGTGATTTCATCATTTATTTTCTAAAGGTAATTTAAAAAAAATCCGAAATGCATGGATGACCATACCTCCTACCCAGAGTGCTATTGAATTACAGAAGCTCACATTCATGTTGTGAAAAAATGTTCGGTAATGTGGCAGTACCACTGCATGTTTATAATGTAAATATTGTTTGCAAAATGTTACAGACAAGATTAATTAAAGCTTGCTGTATATGTTTGATGTATATATATTTGTTTACACTGCAGGGCTATGTAAAAACCAAAACCCTAAAAGGATGTTTTTAATATAGTTTTGTACTCCATACTCAGAAGTACATGTACAGTTCTTGCATGAATTTGCAAATAAGAGTATATTGTGTAAAATTATTTTTCCACTGCTGTAAAATATATGTCTATTTCCAAACTGCTGTTTTTATCCTGTCAGTAATCTACTCAAAGGCTAATGTCACTTGGCAGGGACCATTTCTGAGCAGTAAACTAATATCCCCCGTGGGGGGGGGGGGGGGGGGGGTAGTCACGTTAATGCACCCCATGCGGTGCAGTGTAGGCATTGCTTAAGGTTCTTTGCAGCGTCCCTTCAGCCCCTAGCTGCAACCCTTCATTCCTTTTACTGTACCTCCTTTCATATCTTTCTGCCATCTTACTTTCCACCCTTTCCTAATAATTGATTCATAGTGCAACTGTGAGGCTGTCTCCTGTTACATCTTTCAGGATCTCCATTTCAGCGCTGAATGGCCTTAGTTGCACCAGTGCTTGGCATTATGCTTAAAATCTATAAATAAACTATTATCTGACACTCACATAGTGGGCTTATGTCAGGGTTGGTGGTTTAAACCAAATGGTTTAAACCATGGTTTAAACCAGTCAATAAAAAAACCATGTTTTTTTGGTTTTAATTTTTTTTATTTTTTTTTATTTTTTGTTCTTCATGTTTCCTTTATAACTTTTATTTTAGGTAATATATATTTTTTGCATCTTTTGGTTTTTTTATCAGTTACTTGGATTTTCAAATAAAATTTGCAATGTTAATGTTCACTTGTTTAGCCTACTAAAACATTCTGAATTGTAACTATCTTACAGTACATTTGTGTTACCGTGCTATAATATAGCATTTGATGTAACTGAACATATTCATACAATTGGTAAACTCAGATAATTAGGTTAAAAGAAATTTGTAAATTGTTTTATATCTTTAATAAAAAAAAGGGGGGGGGGGGTTAGTTATATAAAATGAAACAATCATGTTAATCATAGCTTCAGAGAGAGAGAGCAATTATTCACTTCAAGTTGAAATAGATAAAAAAGATATTCAAATAAAAGAAAAATTGTCAAAAATAAACACCATTTGGTGTTAACTACAAATATAACCCTTAAAATGGTAAATTGGTAACTTGATATTTGAGTCAATCAGATCCAAACTTGTAAACAAACCAGATACAGGTATTAGACATAACATATCCACAAAACTAAAGCATGTCTCTACTCACTCTCTCTCTCTCTCAAAACTTTGGAATTTCAACCATAGTGTTCTGAGAGATATATATATGGAGACTGTTAAGTTTGGCCATACAGATAATGGAACTATTAAATTTTGTTAATCCTCCTTTAAGTGTATGGATACATCATACTTGTATGTCAAATACATAAAGAGCCGCAGGATTGTGTGGTTATCATTAAAATTGCTTTATTTTTATACTGGGTAGCACAAAAATTAAATAAACCCATAAAAAATCATATCTAGTAGAACAAAAAAATGAAAAAACCGTAATAAAACCATATTTCATGGCTTAAACAAAAAAACCATGGTTTAAACAAAATAACAAGGTTTTGGATTAAAAAAAAACATTGGTTTTTGCCAACCCTGTTAAAAATGATTATCTTTTCAATTTTTACCCTTTTGACAATTAACCATCTGGTATTCTTGATCTTGTCTACCTGATAACTTTCTTTCCAACTGTATTTCATTCGTTCCATGACACTGTCTCAGTAAAGACGAAAACGCTTGGATTTCTGGCTATCATTTTCCTTTGGATTTCTGACTATCATTTTCCTGTGGTATTCTATATATATATATATGTATATATATATATATATATATATATATATATATATATATATATATATATATATATATATATATATAACGCTTGGATTTCTGGCTATCATTTTCCTTTGGATATCTGACTATCATTTTCCTGTGGTATTCTTTTATATATATATAAATATATATATATATATAATATATATATATATATATATATATATATATATATATATATATATATATATAATAAAAGGAGCCCATAAAAACACCAAATATAGAGAAAAGTACTATATTTCAGAGACTGCTGTCTCCCTCTTCAGGTAGATGAATGAGAAAGTTTACAGAAAAGGTGGTATTTATACCAAAGGTCCATCCATAAACAAGCCATTTTAAGTCACCCCCGCTGATAATCTTCCTTTAATCTCTTAAGGGTTGGTTGAATGAAGAGTGTCGATCGTGTTTTTTATGGGCTCCTTTTATTAGATGGAATTCTGTTGTACAGAGCATTTTTACCAGTCATATATATATATATAAATTATATATATATATATATATATATATATATATATATATATATATATATAAAAGAATACCACTGGAAAATGATAGTCAGAAATCCAAAGGAAAATGATAGCCAGAAATCCAAGCGTTTTCGTCTTTACTAAGACATTGTCATGGAACGAATGAAATACAGTTGGAAAGAAAGTTATCAGGTAAATATATTGTATGAATAATATATATATATAATATATAATATATATATATATATATATATATATTGTATATATGTATGTCTTTTACAGTAATACAACAGTACAATATGAAGATAAAATACCCATAAAACACTATTTGATCAGGAGCACAGAAGGAAGTGCTTGAAATGCATGGTTGCTACATTCAAATAGTGTTTTATGGGCATTTTATCTTTATATATGTATACACACACACACACACACACACACACACACACACACACACACACATATATATATATTATATACTATATATATATATAATATATATATATATATATATATATATATGTATATATATATATTTCAAAATGAATTCCTGTCAGATACGGGACGTGTGTTCACATTCACAAACGTCAGGATACAAATCTCGTTTGATATGTCATTTATGAAATCTCGGGAATAACTTACACCCAGGTGGAATCATAGGTGATAAGTGCTTCGTCACCAGTGGGGTTCGAACTGTCACTACTGCATCGTAGGGAAACGCGAAAGAACAGGCCTGGTGGAAGGAGAAATGATCGAGATACTAGAGTCTTTTCTTCTCTTCTCACCTGTGAACTATATATTGACATATCTCATCTTGACGTTATGAAGATTATATTAATTATACACATATATATATATACTATACATACTAATATATATATATATATATATATATATATATATATATATATATAATATATGAATGTATGCATATATGAATATGGATACATACATACACACAATATACATATATCTGTGTATGTATCCATATTCCGACATGCATACATTCATATATATACATATGTATGTATATATATACTACATACATATATATATATATATATATATATATATATATATATATATATATATATATATATATATATATGCATATCTGAATATGGATACATGCATACACACAGAATGTACATATGTCTGTGTGTGTATGTATCCATATTCATACATGCATCCATTCATGTATACGTATATATATGTATATATTGATATAATCTTCATAACACGAATATATGTCAATGTAGTCCATAGGGGAGACGAGAATAAAAGACTAATAGTTCGATAATTTCGCCTTCCACCAGGCCTCTTCAAGAGCTTTATTTTAACTAAACAGATTAAGTGTATACATAAAAATCATGAAAATTTTTCTCAAAGGTAAAATACAGTTAACAGTAGAGTTGTCAAAGTACAAAATAGGTTGTTTAGATCATAAACAAGTGGTCAAATAAGTCATTCAAAAAAGTTAAAAGAGAGAACTACTCAACTATTTGGTGACTGGTCATTTAAACTTTTCTCAGAATTTGTGCTGTTGGGAAACAATATGAAAGAATATAGGGTCCAATTTATATATGCCCTGACTGTTACTGAAGTTCTTTATATATATATATATATATATATATATATTATATATATTATATATATATATATATATATATGCAAGCTGTCTCTAACCAATTTCTTGCAATCATATCTCTTTCCTTGAATAATATCTCTGTTTTGTTCCAAAGATTAGGGCAGCCACAATTTTGCACTTGTAAATCAACAGCACTTGTTAGGGGAATTTGTCCTTATACAATGTCGAAGCTGGGATATTAATTCTCTTATCAATATCTTTTCCGTTTTGTCCCAGTTTTAGATTTGCTTGAATTTTTAAATATGGAACTAAATAAATATATTTTTTCTATACCTATCTCAGACAATTTAAAATTAATTAAACTTGATGTAAGAGACATGTTTATTTTTAATAATATATATAAAAATATATATAAAAATAAATAAAGATTAAATAAAGTAAAAAAAATAAATAAAAATAAAAATAAATAAATAAATGAATAAAAACAAATAAATAAATAAATAAATAAATAAGAATAAATCAATAAATAAATAACTAAATAGATAAATAAATAAACAAAATTTATTATATAAAAAATGTAAGTAAATATATTTGTAAAAATAATTAAGATAAATAAATAGAAAATATATAAATAGGAATAAAGAAAAAAATAAATAACCGATAAATAAAAAAAAGATCAGGATTAATCAATAAAAATAAGTAAATGAAAGTTAATATATAAAAATAAATAAAAAATAAATAAAAATCAATAAATAATAAGTAAGATTAAAGAATAAATGAATAAATCAAAATAAATAAATGAATAAAAAATAATTAAGTAAATAAAAAAGTACATAAATGAAAATAAGTAAATAAATAATTAAAAATAAAATACATAAATGAATAAAAAATAAATAAAACAACTAATAAAAGTAAATAAATAAGTAAATAAACGAAATAAATTATAAATAGAAATAAATGAAAATAAATAAATAAAAATAAATAAACAACTGAAAATAAATTAATAAATAAAAATAAATAAAAATAAATTAATAAATTAAAATAAATAAATAAACAACTAATAAAAGTAAATAAATAAGTAAATAAACGAAAATGAATTATAAATAGAAATAAATGAAAATAAATAAATAAAAATAAATAAACATATGAAAATAGATAATAAATAAAAATAAATAAAAATAAATGAATAAATTTGAATAAATAAGCAAATAAATAAAAATAAATAAATAAATAAAAATAAATAAATAAATGAATAAAATTAAATAGATA